>NW_027498035.1:0-147500 GCF_021521415.1 Bidens hawaiensis
ACGAAACGGACCATACAAGACACGTCATATGTAAACCCTACAGATGAATTCGTGTATACTCACCTATGGTGATGGACTTTGGGGTATTGCTTGATAACAGGGGTATGTCATGTAGTGGGGACTATTTGCTAGTTAGTTACTTAATTGCACCTTAATCATATCTAATGGCCATTCTGGTAGGCTTTGATGCTTAAGTTTAGGTTTCCATTCGATAAAAATATCCATGTTTGAATTAGCTGTTACATATGGGCTTAAAAATTGTACAAATGTGCAAATTTTTTATCGTCTAATCTCAAGGTTTAAGTCAAATTGGGGTGGTCTGGTTTGGTAAAAACCATAATGAAGAATGGTAAGGCGGCTTCAGGGCTTTGAGGTGTGAGTTCCATTTAAATCATATAAACTAATAAAACTATCACACTTTATTTTCCCGGTAAGTATTGAGGCATGAGTTTAAGTGGACAACAATAGCGGCAATCGCGGTTTTTGTGTTCCTTATGCTTAATTAAGATAACCTAAAAAGCATTTTGTAAAAATAATCTTTGGTTCTGATTCCATTGCAAAGTCTTTTTCGGGATGAAAAACAAAAAACGTGTGGGGATGTGATGGTTTGGTAAAAGTTAGGTATTATTAGATATTAATTAGTTATATTTAAGTAAATAAATGAATGAACATTGGTACTTCAAGCATTGGTTTGTGTTTCAGGACATTGGACGCTATGGAAGCTTATTGGGATGATATATGATCTTGCAATGAAGGCTTAGAAGTTTGGGAATTGGATTGCACGCATCACGAGGCATAAAAAAGAGAAGAAAAGGAATCTGCTTAAAATTTTGTCCTTCACGCGACGCGAAGGACTGAGAGGAATCTTCGCACGACGCGAAGTTCTGGAATTCTGCCCCGACTATTTTGTCCTTCACGCGACACGAAGGGCAGGCCCATTAAGACTTCGCGCGACGCAGACCAACCTAAATCCGAAGAAAATTAGGGTTAATCACTATATAAACCCATTTAAACCCCCATTCGTAATATCACTAATTCCAGAAGCTAAAGAGGTATCATAGGGCAACTTCCGACCATCCCGAAGTTTCCAATTCGTCTTGGGTTTGCATGTTTAATAAGATAAGTTATTTTAACGATATATCGATGCTTGGCTAAACTCTAGTGTTCATTCTAACTTAAGGTTTTGTGTAAATTCTTCTTAAAACCAGATTCATTATGCTTCATGTTAAGAACTTGATTTAGTTTATTGATTTTATCTTGTTCTATTATTGCTTGGTTGTTTAAACAATTTGTGTTTTCGATATTGATTAAATACATAACTTGTTTGGTTTTGTTCATCAATACTTAGGGTTGTGCTCTTGTGTCATTGGATTAATAATCATCAACTATTGTCACTTAATTAGTTTCATAAAACATAAATTGGTAATTGGGTAGATTGAGTTCAATTGTGTCAACAATCCAGTTAAGTTATCGTTTGTCATTTCAATCATACTACTAGGTCTAGTAATTACTGCGTAATCCAGATAAGTGAATCTGGGATTAAGTTGAATATCTATCACATTACCTGAACCTAGAGTGAATACCTTTTAATAATATTGTTTACAAATCCTTAAAAAGTAATCATTTAAGTTTAATAAATATTTTCAAAAACCACTTGACATCGTCTGTCCGCTTAGTTAATTAATTAATTTAGTTAAAATTATAAAATACTAATTAATGGAGACGACCTTACTTACACATACTTGTTATAGGTATTTAAGTATTTAAAATCAATTTTTTGAGGAGACCGCGACAGCCTACATCATTAGACCAGATGTGGCTGGTGAACTGCTCGGATAAATGGAAAGATGACTAGAAAACAGTTCAGCTTACTGTTTGAAACTGGTATATGAGATAAAGATTAGGCCCGAATCGAGAAGTGTTGTGTTCCCTTGAGATGAACGTATGTAGATCACACCTTCCGTGTTCCTTTTTTGGCCTTGAATTTACGCTCGGTCTATGGTTCGATCATACAATAGGATTCGATTTGGATTCGATAAAGCTTTATCAAAACTTTCGCTGATAGGTAACACCTGTTCTTCATCCGATATGAGGCTACCGATCTCAACATCTTTCGGTTCAACAATTTGTCATAAAAATAATATTTCTCGATAACAGAAATCAGAGTAAAGAATATTATTACTTAAGGCCAAATAAAATATTTTATTTGTTATGACCAGGTACAATATTAATTACGATAAAATATAATATTATTTTTAATAAAATATAATTTTAAACTAATATTGATTTAAAAACGAATATAATATTCGTTATACTAAGATTTAGTATTCTCGACCGTACAGTATGTGCACGTATTCGTACACCTTGTTTCAGGCAAGCACGCATGTGGGTTACAAAGTTGTATATTTAATATTACCTTTTATACAAATATGTTGTCATTTTTACCTATTAGTATGTTCTGCGACTTCTTCCTGAATTCCCTCGTACAAGCAAGTCTGTTATTATGTTTCGGACCACAATAACTCACTTGCCCTACAAGTTCATCTCGCCATCCATCAGTATATAATATTAAATTATTATTTATTACCCAGAGTTAATCGAGCCTGCGGTTATATTTTAGGTACCCTAAGGGATAACCTAATCCTTTATAACCAATGGCTCTGATACCAACTTCTGTCACACCCCATTTAGCAAATTGTGGAAGCGTAAAACGGAAATGTAACATACACCTCTGGTATCAACCACATTGTTTAAAAAGAAAATAACAAACTAGTTTACAATATTTTACATTGATCTAATTTCGATTACAACTAGGTGGTACAAACTAAATCCCGCCTGTTAAGCGGCTTTACTTCTTACTAACACACTTGCATCAATTCCCCCGGCATTGATCGCATGTCAAACACGTATCACATTAACTTTCTAGTCCGAGTCCGGTATACCTGAAAAACATGTTAAAATGGATCAACTACTAGTAGTTGGTGAGTTTCACGAGTTTCAAGGAATCAGTTGTGCGTAAAACAACCATAGTTCATAATTACGCAAGTATGTATGTATGTACATTCACAAGTACGTTTGTTTGTATGTTTATGATGTAATTATGCTAAGCTATAATGAAACCCTTGACTGTTCGTACTGCATGCTTCCATTTCCCACGCTCAATCAACCACTGTGGACCCCTTCCGCCCACAACATGCCCCGAGTAGCTATGTCTAACACTACATAGCGTGTTTGTTTAATTATAGTCATGTGCAAATGGTATAAGGTCTCAGCAAACCGTGCTAGCGATGTCTGGGTTTGTCAAACAATAGTACTATTCACAAGCCACCGGCTAGAAGTTAATCACTGTGTTAATGGGGACTTTCATGTGTTAGCACTTAGATAATTCACATCAATACATGTTTCAGGTATGTATATGTAATCAAACATTCTTTTCACCCCAAAAGTTCATAAAACTCTTTAAATAGAGGGGTCATGAAACTCACGGTTTAATCGGTATTCAGTAGCGCATCAGCTCGTAGTTCGATTGACTCGTTATCACTAGTCCCTATAATCAAAATTATAATAATATTAATATTTTAATATTATTATAACCTCTATACTAAACTGGGCTGTATAACTAATCTAGGTATAGCTGTTACACTCAGAAAGTATCAAAAGGCTTAGATTGTGATGTTGTTCAATGTCTAATATTTAAAACCGAACTTGGCTTAGTTTCCCTGTTTTATCAGCTGGGCCAAGTTGATCGTTTATGCGTTTGGAAAACAGGTATGGGGATGTAAGCTTTGGTAAACGTGTTGGTTGATTAAGCGACTAAGTTATAAAGAAAGATCACAAATTAGGGGTCTGAATTCGCTACGGGGCTCGTTTCCGTTTATTCAATTTGGTTTGGAGAAAAATGCGCACAATTCAACCAAATTGTCCGGATTTCTCACAAAAAGTTCATTTTTAACTTAACTAGTCCAAAAATATGGCTTTTGATCACTCTTGATGTTCTGATATTCCAACAGGTTCGTTAATCACGAAATCGTCGGTTTTTATCAAAATTAAATTTATTGAAATTTAAAATTAGCATAATTAATTATCTGTTTATCATTAAATTATGAAAATTTAGCCACTTATAAATTAAATTATGTGGATTTTTATAAAAATATTTCTAGAATTATTTACTTAATTATTAATTTATAAAAAGTCATTTTATGCTATATTTAACCCGAAAATCATCCGTTTATACCAAGTTATTTCCGGAAAATCCGAAAAAATTCATGAGTAATCAAAATACTCCCCAAAACAACCTGTAAAATTTTCTGAAACTAAAAATCTTGCCAAATACCCTTTTCGAGCCAAAAACGACTATGAAATCTCGAATAAACGCGAATCCACAAAACATATATAGGGTTTTCCTAATGAACCAAAATTTCATATGTGATCATGTTATACCAATCTGATTTCGCCACAAAATTTCATAATTTTTCAAGCATTTTAAGCATTTTTCCCAAATAAACGTCCCAGTTCGGTAATAAATTGGCCAAATATTCCTGGATGGTTGAAAAATTACCAAATTTGGGCAATAGCTCAATCAATCCCTGCTGTACTTGCAAAATTTTATAACCTAACAATATGCACATCATAATCGAATCCTAACAGCCCGTAATCGAGCAATTCAACATTACCTTTGCGGTTTTCGACCGTTTTCGCTCTCTTAATCAAGTTTCTGGGTTCTCGGGCTTCTAAGTAAGTTAGGTGCAGGTCATACATCAAAAACCAAGCATGTGTCATCAACATAACAGCCTTGAAAGTTAAGGTTTCGGTTAGGGTTTTAAACCGAACTTTTGAACCGTAAAAACGCCGTTTAAACCCTCTAATCCGTGTTTATGGCCAAAAAAGTTTTTGATTCTGATTTCCAACCATGTTTAGGATCGAAATATTTTTTTGGATCATTTTATGGTTTTTGCATGGCTAAAAGTGGTTTTTGGTAATCAAACAATAATTCTAGGTGTATAAACATGTAAAAAAAAATTAAGCTTAGATGATTAAAATTGAGATTATTACCTTACGGTTTTGGTTGAAATAGAGAAATCGAATGATTTCCAGAAGTTCTTGATTGATATGTGTGTAAATAATAATATAAACTTCTTATATGTGAAGATAACATAAAAAGGGGGGCTCCCAATATAACATTTGTGGGGTCCCCTTGGGCCCCTCTTTGGTAATTTACCTAGTTTTGCATGCCCATACACAAAATTTTGGGTCCAAATTTATTTCGGGTTCGGTTTTTGACAAGAAAAATATATCGGGTGCGACAAACAGCGCGAAAACGAGTGTTTTTCGGCCAAATTTTTGTAAATTTAGAAAAACACACTAGTTTTTGTAAAAACTGAAAATATTTTCGCGGATCACTTAAAACATTCCCACTAAGTGTTTTGTAAGTCTTTTTTGGTTTAACAGACGATACAATGCTTGTTTTGTAACTGTCTTTCTCGTTTAAGTTCATAGCGGGTAGTTAAACGGGTATATTTTCATTTAACTGGTTTGCTATGGTACTAAGGCCATAAGACTAATATGTTGGCTTATATTAAACGTATATCACTTATAGATGCCCCCGGGGATATCTGGGTCATAACGAGACCCATTTGGTTATTCGTTTGATCGATACGCAATAAGTGGTTAATCGCTTACTCGGTTCGTAAATACTGTGGTGTATTCGGTTTTGTCACGAATGTCACATATTCCCCCCGTTAAGAAATTTTGTGCACAGAATTCAATATGTTGTTTACTTTTGCGTCTCGGTCTTTATTATATTATTATTATTATATGTTTTACTAATGTAAGGTGTATTTTGGTAAATAACCCATTCGCTCCATTTTAAGACCATTCGTTAACGAATGAGTCACATTCGTTATAATGTAGCCACATTCGTTATCCTAGATTAACGAATGTGACACACGAATGTAGGGGCCTTTCGTTTAGTAAATGTATAACGAATGAGTCTGTTCATTCGTTAAGGGTAATGTAACGAATGACACATTCGTTAACTATTAACTTAACGAATGTGGTAATCTTCCTATATATACCCTTATCATTATCATTAATGTAACGAAATTTGAGAATTGTTTATGCACTGTTACTCTGCCGAAATACTCTCAGATTACACACACAGTAATATATCTCATCGTTCTAATGGTAATCCTAACATGAACATCACGATGTCATCATCGATCTAGATCCGAGATAGGTTCCTCATATGCCAATTATACGTTCCTTAGGGACAAACAGGAGTATTTGTTTTTGTTTTCAAATATATTTGGTTCCCCGTTGTGGATTTTACCGAACTTTGATCAATTTTTTAACGAGGCACAACTGTTTGAATTTCCCGTTCATTATTAATATGGGTTCTTTGCCCAGTTTGTTATGGTAAATTTTCAAGTGGTATTATCTCAGCCTCGTCAGTAAGGCACTTGTTTGTTTTGGTATTTAGAAAATTATTAGTAGGACTAAAACTCGACACTAAATATGGTTTTAGTCGATTTGTTATGGGATTAAATTTCAAGATAGCTTCGTATGGTTCCGTATATGTTGATGTTAACTTACCGGTTTCCTCAAAGCAATTAACACCTTTCAAAGGTTAACAAGTTATTACGTACATCAGGTATATTTCTTTTGTCAGTCTCAAGCGACTTTCAGTTTGTTTTTGAATCTTACGAGTTTAATCGGTGGTTTTCGAAATCAAATCAGATTTTGCATTTTGAGTGTTGCCAACTTTCAATATAATAAAGTATCGATTCATGTTTTTGCTCGTATCATATCAGTTATAGTGTCGCTCGTATAAATATGATAACTATTAGTATACGAGGATTAGACCCGTGGAAAATGTTGGTCCTATATTTCTCTAAGGTTTAATATGCAGGCGCAAGGTAATTCTTCTAGTGTTTGTATAGTTCGTCTAGGTCGATCGTTTGTTTAGGAATAACAGGTCGTGCTTAAAATGATTCGATTTCTTAAGTTTGCCAGAAAATAGGAGGCAAAATGACTATCTAAGTCTGAAGTAATCGAAATAGACATATATGTCGAGATATAATTTTGTTGACATAATGGTAGGCGCGCCTTTCAATTGTGTAGTTGTTATGGATCGGGAGGGAGTGTGCTATTTAAGTTGTTTGATCAACTAGTACCCGGACTACACTGTGTTCTCGGAATGATTTATGAAAGTGTGTTATGAAGCTCAAAGTAATCTGTTCCCACTTCCACTGGGTGTTTCTGGTTGTTATAACATTACTGAAGGTTTTTGATACTCTACCTTAATTCTAGCACGAGTCAGGCATTTACTGACATATGTATTTACATCTTTCGTCATACCGGGCCACCATTAACATTCCTTTAATTCTTTGTACTTCTTATTAGTTCCTGAATGATTGGAATATCTGGACTTATGTGCTTCGCCCATGATCAAGCCTCGTAAGTTACCAAGAGTTGGAATCCAGACTCGGTTTGTTCGAGGTATAGAATTTCATCTGTTTTCCTTTTCAAAGTTCTCGTCTCCGTACAAGATTTTGTTTTCTAAATGTTATGCTCTTAGGGCTTTCTTTTGGGCGATATGAATATGCCCGATAAGGTTTGTCTAAACAATCTTTTCAAATGCCTGTATTTTCCAATGTTTAACTTTATTCCTTCATCTTAAGGCATCGGTTTTCTCAATTACAATTGTTCCACGACTCTACTCGCCTTCCTTACCCCATATTCAGTCTTGCTAGATCAATTGCAGGTCATAGGCTTTTGTAATTTATGTTATTTGTGCATTTGATTGCATATAAGTAGTATTCCCATGCCTTATGTGCAAAAGCAATAGTCCCATATTCCGGGTCAAGGATAGTAAATTTTTTTTGTGTGTTTTTGATAGTCAGAAAGCGTATATTATAACCTTGTTTCTCTGCATTAGTACACATCCAAAATCCTTTCGGGATGCATCACAATAGATTACAAGATCATAAGTCCTTTCTAGGAGACTTAGCATAGGGGTTTGATAAAGTTTCTGTTTTAACAATTAAAAGCCATTTCCTGTTCTCCTTCCCAATCATAAATTCGGTTTTCTTGGGTTGAAAGGGTTAAAGGTTGGGCTATAATACTCAGCTAGTTCCAAAATTTGGCGAATTTCTCTTGGTAATTCTAGTGTTTGTCAGTTTTGGCGAGGGTATATGTGAATTCTGTGTTAACTAATAACATGTTATAAGAATCATACTCCTTGTAGCCAAAATTCTCTCTTGGACAACTTGATATACAATTTATCCTGTCTCAACATCTCCAAGATTGTTTGTAAATGTTTCTTGTGTTCCTTCTTGGTATTCTAATATATTAGGAGGTCATCAATTGCGTTATATTGAATTTTTCGAGGTACGATATACTAACTCGGTTCGTGAGATTCATGGAACTACAGGTGCATTAGTCGGTCCAAAGGGCATAACTAAGGATTCATAGTGACCATATAGAGCTTGAAATGTCATTTTAGAAACATCTTCCTCTTGGATTTTAACTTGAAGATAGCCGGATTGGAGGTCGATGTTTTAGAAGTAACTCACCCATTGGAATTGATTAAACCAATCATCTAATTATGGGAGGGGATATTAGTTTTTGATGGCAATTTGTGTAGTTTCAAGTAATCAATGAACATCCTAAGCTTTAATCCTTCTTCTTTACCAACAACACCGTTGCTCCCCAATGATGATAGCTAGATCCAACAAAGACCTTATCTAATAATTCTTGTAGCTATCTAATTAGTTTTTATGTTTCAGAGAGTGCCAGACGATAATGTGCCTTGGTAATAGGAGTTGCCCCTAAGGGTAGTTCAGTTCGAAGTTCAACTTGTCGGATAGTGGTAGTCCGGGTAGTTCATCAGGAAGGACATTAGAGTATTCGAGTACTACGGGGATATTTCCTATATGTTTCATTGGTATTTTTATGGTTACGTTTTCCAAAAATGCCATACATCCTTGGCGTAAGTGCTTTAATACCTTAAGATAAGACACGAGAGGTGATATTGTATCAACTTCTCTCCTAGTACCATAATCGCTTCATCATCCGATAGAGGAATTTTAACTAATTAGGCATTACACATGATTCCCGCCTTTTATTTAGCTAACCAGCACATACTGACAATTACAACGATGCTTCTCAACTATTCCGGGAATAGGTCAACAAAAATGGTCGGTTGTTTAGGATAATAGGGCAGCCTTGGAGTAATTTGGTTAACAGTTATAGATATTTTTTATACCAAATTCTATAGCAGAGGGGTCTACTAGTTCACTACCCTATACATTTCCTGGGATAAGAAGTTAGTGGGGATAAGACTTGTATCAGTACCTATATCAAGTGAATTCGAAGCATATTAATCAGGATTTACAGATGTACCCTTCAACGCATCTAAGTCTTGTTGTGTTTTATCAGGTTCAATCATTAATCGCGGCCTCCAGCCAAGTTAGACATCAATGTTCGTTCTTGGTTTAACTTGGGACAGTTCATTTTGAAGCATTTTGTAATTCCACACTCAAAGAGAGCACGAGGGTTTGTCATAGGTTATGTGCGAATTGATTGCGATTGGGTTAACTGGGAAGGGTGAGGTTAGAACGGTCTATTGACAGCACTTATAATGGTTCCACAGCTACAGGTATAGTATCCAATCTTCTAGTTTTTTGTAACGTATCTTTATTCAACATTCCTTTATAATGATTACATAACCACACCTTGGCGAAGGTTCATTATACATTTTTTTGTTCAGAACTAAAGTTAATCGCCGTATCGTTTTGAGTTGTAGGGCGCATATGTTTAATTTGTTATGGCTCTTGTCCCCTGTTTTGTAATTAGTTCGTTTTGTACTAGATGATTACCCCGGGCTTTCTCATCACAATATTTCTAACCAAATCATAAGCTATCACACCGGCTTGTGTCACGGCATTTTTTAAAGATTTAGTGGTAAACTATATTAATTAAAGTTCCTACTTCTGGGGCTACTAACTATGGCACCAGTCAAGCCAGATCGTTAAAATGGTTCGTGTATCCCAGTTAGTCCGCACCTTTCATCTTCAGTTTCCCGGGTTCGTATTCTAATTTCTAGATTTCATTCCTTTGACGAAAATGTGTTAATAAAAGGGTTTTAAGTTTTGTCCAAGTCATACGATTGGTTGCCTCTTGTCCCCGAATTTGTACAATCGTTATCTATCACATATGTGATGATCAATTTCTGGTATTGATAACAAATTTTATCGCTTCGATTCATTTTACTAACCCATTTACTCTTTTAGTACCCCTAGAATTTATAAGTTTGCACAACGTAATTTGTTTAAACTAGTATTCCCATTATGAAGGATCACTGTTGTTACGATTAGTATTTGTGTTCGGTAAGAAATTTTTTTCACCAATGGCATATAGTGGGGGGAAATTATCAATATCGGTAGTAGCATTAGTGCTGAGTGGGGGAGTATTATTCGTGAGAATGTTCGTATTTATCAAGAAAATAACATTTGTAACTGTATTAGTATTGGGCGGTGAAATAATATTCGCGGTCGTATTAGTGTTTGACATTTGATTGGTATTCATTATCGTATTAATGCAGGCAGCGAATCGCGCTGCTATTGTCAGAGTTACTATCTGCAGTTGCCGAACAATCATCTCTGCCACAACTGCCTCAGATCACGTGTTTGTTTTCTTCGGGGCCATCTTATAATGATAAAAGACTATGCTTCACTTAATAGTAATTCCCCCTATACTCATCCCGTAGGGAATTACATTAACTAATACTCAAAATAGCACATAGTATCACACACATCGAATCCTGTGTCCACATACCAAGGATAGTACATAGATTTAGCCTAATAAGGCCATTGTTTGCATATATACATTGAAAGTTGTCACCCAGTGACAAGTAATTTTAACCCGATAAGGGTTAATGTCTGTGTTAAAGGATCTGAATCGTCCTCCATATCAACATAGCACACTACCATATGCTTGCATGGAGTATCGAAACTATACGCAACGATACAATACTATGCTTGTCTATCCGAGCACACATTATAATAATCATGAATAGTTCACAACTTGCCACCATTGGGTAACTGTGTTATCCTGCCTCTCCCGTGAGTAGACGTTTGCCCGTTATGAGTTTCAACAGTATGTTATAATCAGGAGGCATTTATTTAATCCCCTTGACCTTTAGATGCTATTAATTGTAACTATAGAATATTCTTACATCAGGTCATTCGATACCCGCAAGCATGCTTAGTCTACTAAAAGTGGTAATTTATTAGTTGGTAGTAAGTATGTTCTCTACAAGCCGAGACACATCATTGGTCCGCAAGCATGAGGTTTCTTTTCTTTGATAAATCGATCCGAGTGGCAACAATATAGGAGTGGTTGGAGATACTCGTACACGGATGATTTGATGAATTTATTAGTTAAGGAGGGTTCATCAAGGTTGGTGGTACTGGTGAGGTATAAAGGAATTATTATTTTTATAGCTGGTGTATGATATATGTAGGTGGTCACGGTTTGTTATATTATTGAAAATTCAATAGGATAGATATTATATTTATAATTTGATAAACTGTATTCTTTACTAGGTATGTTCTTAGGAGTAGTGTTTATTTTTGAACAATGGAAGTGGAAAGACGACTAGAAAACAGTTCAGTTTACTGTTAGAAACTGGTATATGAGATAAAGATTAGGCCTGAATCGAGAAGTGTTGTGTTCCCTTGAGATGAACGTATGTAGATCACACCTTCCGCGATTCCCTTTTATGCCTTGAATTAACGCTCGGTCTGTAGTTCGGTCATACAATAAGATTCAATTTGGACTAGATAAAGCTTTATCAAAACATTCGCTTATAGGTAACACCGATTCTTCATCCGATATGAGGCTACCGATCTCGACATCTTTCGGTCCAACAATTTGTCATAAAATTAATATTTCTCGATAACAGAAATCAGAGTAGAGAATATTATTAATTAAGGCCAAATAAAACATTTATTTGTTATGACCAAGTACAATATTAATTACTATAAAATATAATATTATTTTTAATAAAATATAATTTTAAACTAATATTGATTATAAACGAATGTCTGTACGTTTATGATGTAATTATGCTAAGCTATAGTGATGCCTTGACTGTTCGTGATGCGTGCCTCCATTTCCCATGCTCAATCAACCACTGTGGCTCCCTTCTGCCCATAACATGCCCCGAGTAGCTATGTCTAACACTACATAGCATGTTTGTTTAACTATGGTCACGTGCAAACAGGATAAGGTCTTAGCAAACCGTGTTGCCCCGGTCTGGGTTTGTCAAACCAATAGTACTATTCACAAGCCAGCGGCAAGAAGTTAATCACTGTGTTAGTGGGGACTTTCATGTGTTAGCACTTAGATAATTCACATCAATACATGTTTCAGGTATGTATATGTAATCAAACATGCTTTTCACCCCAAAAGTTCGTAAAACTAATTAAAGAGAGGGGTCATGAAACTCATGGTTTAATCGGTATTCAGTAGGGCTTCAACTCGTAGTTCGTTTGACTCGTTATCACTAGCCCCTATAATCAATATTATAATAATATTAATATTTTAATATTATTATAACCTCTATACTAAACTGGGCTGTATAACTAATCTGGGTATAGCTGTTACACCCATAAAGTGTCAATAGGCTTAGATTGTGATGTTGTTCAATGTCTAATACTTAAAATCGAACTTGGCTTAGTTTCCCCGTTTTACCAGCTGGGCCAAGTTGATATTTTATGCGTTTTGAAAACAGGTATGGGGATGTAAGCTTGGGTAAACGTGTTGGTTGATAAAATGATTAAGTTATAAATAAAGATCACAAATTAGGGGTCTGGATGCCACGGAGCTCGTTTCTGTTTATTCAGTTTGGTTTGAAAAAAATGCGCACAATTCACCCAAATTGTCCGAATTTCTCACAAAGAGTTCGTTTTTTACCTAACTAGTCCAAAAATATGGTTTTTGATCACTCTTGATGTTCTGATATTCCAACAAGTTCCTTAATCACGAACTCGTCAGTTTTTATCAGAATTAAATTTGTTTTATTTTAAAATTAGCATAATTAATATTTGTTTACCATTAAATTATTAAAATTTAGCCACTTATCAATTAAATTATGTGGATTTTTATAAAATATTTTGGAATTATTTACTGATTTATTAATTTATAAAAAGTCATTTTATATGCTACATTTAGCCCGAAAATCGTCCGTTTATAACAAACTATTTCCAAAAAATTCGATAAAATTCATGAGTGGTCAAGATACTCCACAAAAAAAGCTGTAAAATGTTCAGAAACTAAAAATCTCGCCAAATACTCTTTTCGAGCCAAAAACCGCTATGAAATCTTGAATAAACGCGAACCCATAAAACCTATTTATATTTTTCCAAATGATCCCAAATTTCATATGTGATCATATTATACCAAATCTGAGTTCCCTACAAAATTTCATAATTTTTTAAGCATTTTAAGTATTTTTCCCAAATAAATATCCCAATTCGATAATAAATTCACCAAATATTCTCAGATGGTCGAAAAATTACCAAATTTTGACAGGGGCTCAATAATATTGTACCTGATGTCCTTTTAAAATTTTATAACCTAAAAATATGCACATCATAATCTAATCCTAAACAACCACCCATAATCGAGCAATTCGACATTACCTTTGCGGTTTTCGACCGTTTTCGCTCTCTTAATCAAGTTTCCGGGTTCTTGTGCTTCTAAGTAAGTTAGGTCCTATATCACAAACCAAGCATGTATCATCAACATAACAGCCTTGAAAGTTAAGGTTTCGGTTAGGGTTTTAAACCGAACTTTTGAACCGTAAAAACGTCGTTTAAACCATCTAATCCGTGTTTATGGCCAAAAAAGTTTTTGATTCTGATTTCCAACCATGTTTAGGATCAAAATATGTTTTTGGATCATTTTAATGGTTTTTGCATTGCTAAAAGTGGTTTTTGGTAATCAAACTATAATTCTATGTGTATAAACATGTAAAAATATTAAGCTTAGATGAATAAAATTAAGATTATTACCTTTTGGTTTTGGTTGAAAGAGGGCAATCGGATGATGTCCAGAAGTTCTTGATTGATATGTGTGTAAATAATAATATAAACTTCTTATATGTGAAGATAACATAAAAAGAGGGGCTCCTAAGGTTTACGACTGCCACATTTGTGGGGTCCCCTTGGGCCCCTCTTTGGTAATTTACCTAGTTTTGCGTGCCCATACATGAAATTTTGGGTCCAAATTTATTTCGGGTTCGGTTTTTTGGAAAGAAAAATATATCGGTTGCGACAAACAACGCGAAAACGATTGTTTTTCGGCCAAATTTTTGTAAATTTAGAAAAACACACTATTTTTTGTAAAAATCGAAAATATTTTCACGGATCGCTTAAAACATTCCCACTAAGTGTTTTGTAAGTCTTTTTTGGCTTAACGGACGATACAATGCTTGTTTTGTAACTATCTTTCCCGTTTAAGTTCATAGCGGGTAGTTTAACGAGTATGTTTTAGTTTAACTTGTTTGCTATTGTACTAAGGCCATAAGACTAGTATGTTGGCCTATATTAAACATATGTCACTTATAGATGCCCCCCGGGATATCTAGGTCATAACCATAACCATTTAGTTATTCGTTTGATCAATACCCAATAAGCGGTTAATTGCTTATTCGGTTTGTAAATAATGGGGTGTATCCGGTTTTGTCATGAATGTCATACATACAAATAAGATACAGATTCGAGGTGAGAAAGATGTAGATCAAGCTTTACAGTATTATCGAGAGATCATAGTGGTTATACATATAAGATTCACTCAGGGGCGTGTGGGAAAGCAATTGAAGGGAACTGGAAGAAGAAGAAAAGAAGAAAGAGAATGAGAAAGAGGAGGAGATCAAGGATAGGATGGAACATGCTTAATACTCAGAATATCAGTACAAACCGACTGGTATTTCCATTCCTACAAACCAAGAAAGGTAGAAGAAACGTTCTTTTGAAGACATGAGACGTGAGTATCGAGAAAGGGTGTTTAAGATGAAGGTGTGAAGATAGAACACCAAGACCTAGCAATATCCGATGAGTTTGTTGCGACGTGAACGTCTACAGCTAGGGTCTTGTATTGGTTTTTGTATGTTAAATGTCATTATATGTTAAAGTAGCGCATAAGTCCTTATGGGAACGGATAAGTTATGCGGCACAAAACTTATACGCCGCATAACATATGCGCACCATAAGTGCTTTCTCACCTCTATAAATAGGATTTAGACTTATGCATTTCAGAGCGAGATTTTGAGAGATTCCAGAGAGATTTTGAGAGAACTTGTCCTTTGATATTGTCAAAACCTATTGTATTGATTTATGAAGTTAATAGAATGGAGATGAAAGTTTCTTGTGTGTCTTCGACTTCTTTGAATTCCGCACTTTGATTTTCAAGCCGATAATTCAATTGTTGATCCTGGATACGCACACGTCTACGACACTTTCAATACCATCCAAAGGAAAACATAATTGGTAACTTGAACACTGGTTTTCAAACAAGGCGTCAAATCGATCAAAGTCTCAGGTGTTTCTACTCGAAAGTGTCATCGCTGCAAAACCGGTTCTCATTTAAATGCGTTATTTCTCAAATAGAACCGGAGATATATAAAAAGGCATTAAACAAAGAAAGCTGGGTTAATGCAATGCAAGAAGAGTTGCAGCAATTCGAGAAATTAGGATTTTGGAAGCTTGTGGATCTACCCAAGAACAAGAAACATATTAACACTAAATGGGTATTCAAATGCAAGCGTGATGAAAATGGCATAATAGTACGAAACAAAGTTCGGTTGGTCATTCTTGGCTTTAACCAATGGGAAGGAATCGATAACAATGAGGTATATGCACCAGTTGTAAGACTAGAAGCTATTCGGATTTTTCTAGCCTTTGCATCCTGGAATGGTTTCAAAGTTTACCAGTTGGATGTCAAGTCTGCTTTTCTCAACAGGAAACTTGGTGAAGAAGTCTATGTGGGACAACCATCAGGGTTTGTCGATCCTATCCACAAAGACAAAGTTTATTTACTCGATAAAGCTTTATACGGATTATGCCAAACCCGACAGCTTGGTAATAAGCGTTGTCCAAAAACCTGTTGGACAGTGGCTTTACTCGAGGAACCGTTGACTGTACACTCTTCATTAAACAAGTAGCAGGACATCTACTGATCGTGCAAGTATATGTGGATGATATCATCTTTGGGTCCACAAATGATGATCTGTGCAAAGAATTCAAGGCAGTAATGAAGAAGAAATTTGAGATAAGTGCAATGGGAGAAATGAAATTCTTCCTACGGCTTCAGGTGGAACAGGTACCGGATGGTATCTTCATTCACCATACGAAGTATGTCAACAACATCCTAGCGAAGTTCAACATATCTGATTCATCGGCAATCAGCACTCTACTTCCATTAAATCATGGGATTGGTCCTGATCCCAACGGAGAGAAGGTCGATCAAACATTATACCGATCCATAAATTGGCTCTCTCATGTACTTAGCCGCTTTAAGGGCCAGACATCATGTATGCAACGTGCTTATGTGCCCAATATCAGTTCAACCCGAAAGTCTCGCACCTAATGATCGTCAAAAGAATTCTTTTATATCTAAATGGATGTCCAGGGGTCTGTTTTTGGTATCCTCGAAAGGACAAGTTCGTTCTGAGAGCTTTTTCAGATTCAGATTATGGCAGGTGTAAGCTAAATGCCAAGTCTAAAACCGCTAGATGTCAATTCTTCGGCAGTAAGCTGGTCACGTGGAAATGCAAGAAGTAAACCACCATGTCTCTATCTACCTATGAAGCAGAGCATGTATCTGCCTCCAGTTTTGTTCTCAGGTTCTTTGGATACAACCGAAGATGCGCGATTATGGTTTGAATTTTCTAACCACTCCTATTTTTGTAGATAACTCTGCTGCTATTTCTATGACTAAAAATCCGGTAAATCACTCTAAAACGAATCATATCGAAATACGATATCACTTTATCCATTATTGCTACGAGAAGAAGTTGATTACTATAGATAAAATTCACATTGATAAACAAAAAGCCTATCTTTTTACAAAAGATTTTGATAAAAACATATTTCAATATTTACTAAAGCTTAATAATATTACGAAAATGGGTGGTGGGAATGAGAATGATCCTGAGATAATGGATTCTGACCTCTAGTTAACCTTTCATGAGAGTGTTTTCATAAATATTTTTCAAAATTTTTCTCTTATAAAATCCAAAATTATGTTTTTTTAGGAGGAGAAAGTTTGAGAAAAACCAATAACATTATAAAATTGAAAAATGCAAAAACATTCATATATGTAAAAGGTAAAAAACTAAAAATTGCTCCTTAAAATAACTTTTTGAAGCAAAAAGGGAAGATGATAGTATATTGATCATCTGGTCCCAAGTTCAGTAAAAAGTAAGCAAAAAGGCTGAGTGCTTAACTGTATCAGTGTGTTGGTAGGCTTTTAAACAAGCAAGTAAGAAAAAGTATGTGATATAAACTTAAAACCAGTTGAATCTAGTGGATTAACATTTTGAAGCTTAATTAATATATGCTTTAAGAATCAAAAAGTCTAAAAGATTGTTGTGTGTGCATGTGTTCATTTGTCAAGAAATTAATCTTAATTTCCATTTTATTTTGCAAAGAAATTCACCGTATTTTTTTTATTTATTTTTGCTTAAGTCTTAGATCCTCTCTGCGTGTAGTAATATCGATTTGAAGGTTAAGACCTAAGAATTTTGCTTTGTTTTCTTGGTGTTTCGTACAAAGCTTTGGATTTCTCCGCACGATAATACGGTATAATCCGACTTGATTGTTAACGCTTTATACATCTTCAACTTATTTTATCTCTTTATTTTCTTAAAATGAAACCATATCTGCGTGTAGAAATGCCGATCTTAAGGGAAAATTTTAACCTTCTGAGTTGTTTTTTTTGTTTTTTATTTTTGCATGAGTCACAGCTATTCAATTTGAGAGAATACTGAAAAAGTATACATGTGAAAAACTCACTGTATGAGATATACAAACCATGTCTGATAGGTGGGGTCCATATATGATTCATGCCTAATTGAATCAAATAATCATATCACAGAAATTCCCGAAAAAATTGTTGGAAGGTTTAAGTGGACAACAATACCAATGACTAACTTAACACCAGTAATACTAAAGCTGAAAATATAACCGAGATGAAAGGGCAATTTGGTCAATATGATTCCCTACTCAAACTCACAAAAATATGTAAATTGCTTACATGTTTATAAATAGCTTGAAGTAAATTTGATTTACTGTCGATTATTTTTTTCTTTAAAACCAAAAAGATTTTATTTTTATTTTTTTTAGTTATTTTGGACTCTTGATGATTGGGATACTATCTATTGGGAAAAGATCTGCTAGGAATGATGAACTGTTGGGCTATATTTTGTGGTTTATGCTTGGTATTATTAGACTTAGATTGGGCTTAGTTGGGCATTTATATGTAAACCGAAATCTATTGCTTTGGGCCTAGGTTGGTAGTCTATATACAGCATGTATGTTTACATTTGTAGGGTTGCCAGTTGGTTCTATGTGTAAGTTAAGGGCTTAAGCACCCGACGTATAATATACGTGTGTTTTGAAGCTTCTTCATTATGTTTGGTGTTTTCTTAATCGTTTCTCACAGAATCAACGTAGTGGTTAGTTTCTACCTAACCAGTAAGTATATTGATATCACATTAAAAGATCCGTCACGGGACTTACAATTGGTATCAGAGCCTATTGACCTATTCTAGGCTCGGTTTATGGTGATATCAAGGATTTTATCGATGACTTTCAGGCATGTTTTGGTTGAAGAATTCTGGATCTTGAAGATAGACTGTTCTTCGTGTTCTTCGGGTTGTTGAAGTTTTTCTAGAAAAGATTTGGGTCAATCTTCGAATTAAATTCAAATACCTTCATTCTCGGGATTTGATTCTATCTTTAAGTTTACCAAATCAAGAACATTCCTTAATTCTTGGGATTTGACGAAATCTTTAAAGATTTCCATATCAAGAGCCTTGATAGTTTTCGGCTGATCGTATTGGGTTCTAGGGAAAATTTGAGAGTTCTCTTTCAAGAATCATAGTTCTCTGTTAAGTATCAGAGTTCTCTGTCAAGAATCATAGTTCTCTGTTAAGTATCAGAGTTCTCTGTCAATAATCATAGTTCTCTGTTAACTATCAGAGTTCTCTGTCAATAATCAAAGTTCTCGGCTACTGTTTAAAATTTCGATTAAATCTCAATGTTCTCGGCTAGTTTTGCTTGTTCTCGGTCAAGTTTCAAGTTTCTCGGGCTTTTGAAAGCATTGGGCTCACTTAGTTGGGCTTTGGATTTTGTTCAAGTGGGCTTCTGATTCATTGGGCCGGCAATCCGAGGTAATTTCATGGCCTTCACCTCCACCAAATCATCTGACGTAAACTCTAAATCTGTGGTACTGTCGAACAATTCTTTGTGATTGTCGTTTGATTACAAAAGAAAGTAACGCAAATCTACATAAGTGGTATTGTCGGTTGTTACTGTCAAGTTTTCTGATTAGGGTTGTGATCGATCGAAAGATATCGGGGTCTTACTTGAATTAAAATCAAATCAGAATATTTGAAGCGTAAAAGCATAAGTGGTTATGTCACTTTGTGTATTTGATCAAGAAACAAAGCCAAGAAAGGGTTGTTTGTGTTGTTCACTGATTGGTAGAAGCAATCAAACCCGAGTTTGGTTTATTGTTGATTCATCAATTTACAAAAAGTCTGTTGATTCATCAATTTACAAACAAAAAGAAATAAAAGCCAAGTGTGGGCTGTTTTGTTATTTTATGTGTGAAACAAGGTTGTGCTTATTTTTTACTCATTTTGTTTACCTGTTTCCAGAAAACAAACAAAAAAAAGGGCAAGTGGCCATATTAGTCAAATTTGGTTGGGATTTTGGTAAAAGAGAAAAGTTGGTACGCTTCAATATAGTAAGCGTAAAGATTGAATCTTTGTGATTCATAGCAGATTAATTCGAATCTCAACGATTCGTATTAAAAGGAATTTGGTTCGTTGAGTATAGCAAGAAAAAGTTCCGAACCACTTTTTTGTGGTTCATTGAAATTAGCAAGTAAGACAAACCAGTGTGGTTTGTAGCGAAATCCTACGTGGTTCACGAATCCTTCGTGGTACATAGAAATCCTTCATGGCACAAAACAAAATCCTTCGTGGTACGTAAAGCTTTCGTGGTACATAAATCCTTCATGGTACAAAAATCCTTCGTGGCACAATAAAAAATCCTTCATGGTACATAAATCCTTTGTGGTACAAAAAATCCTTCGTGGTACGTAAAGCCTTCGTGGTACAAAAATCCTTTGTGGTAAACATAGAAAGTATGGAAGGCGATAAGAAGAAAGAAAGTGTTTTAGCATCAACTCACGAACAAGGAAATATTTCACTTCAGTGTCCCAAACTAAATGAAACAAATTACAAGAGTTGGACTTTGTTGATGGAAACAATGCTGAAAGTGTATGACCTTTGGGAAATAATTGATGTAAAGGTTGAAACGGAAATTGTGGATGAAAAGAAGATGAACACCACAAAAGACCTGATATTCCAATCATTACCGAAAGATGTTTTAATGCAAGTCGCTCAATACTCGACTGCAAAGGAAGTTTGGGACTCGATCAAAATCAAATATCTTGGAGCCGATCTAGTTCAAAAAGCACGTTTACAAACGTTGAGAAGTGAACTAGAGGCTTTGAAGATGAAGTCAAATGAAACCATAAGCGATTTTGCGGGAAGGTTAAACAGTTTGCAAACCAAGTTTAAAACTCTTGGTGGTACTTTGAAAGATAAGGCACTCGTGAGGAAACTTCTTATCTCGGTTCCAACGAAATTTCTACCAATTGTGGCATCTATCAAAAAAATCAAGAGATAGACACGATGCCATTTGTAGAAGCGGTAGGAAGAGTAAAGGCGTTTGAAGAACGTCTCAAAAGTCAAGACGAGCCGGAAGATCATGATCAAGGAAAGCTCTTAATGGCAAGTTCAAACAATTATGGAAGAGGGCATCGTGATCAAAATCGTGGTAGAGGACGAGGCTCTGTCAGAGGAGGAAGAGGACGTGGAAAAAGTACGAGTCAACGAAACAACAACAAAAACGACAAAAGCGAGCTAAAATGCTATGAATGTGGTGAATACGGTCACTTCGCATACGAATGCGTAAGACGTAAAGACAAGGAGAAAATAAATGACCAAGAAGCCCATCTCATGTTTGAAGATGAAGAACCGATGTTGTTGTAAACACGAGTCAAGAAAGTTGAAGACTCTAGTTGGACTATATTTAGTTTAAAGGGGAGTGTTGAATATATAAACTAAATATTAGGGGTCTTTTAGTCATTTTAGAAAGTATAGTTTATGGCTAGTTTGTATATTTGTAAAGTCTACGGTCTAGTATGTAATTAGTATGGTTATAAAAACCCAAGTAGGGCATGTAATTTGATCGATCAATTTATACGAACAAGTTTATCAATTTAGTGCAAGTTTATCAAATTCATTGTTGTGTTATTCTTCAATTCCTATTCTGAAATTGCCAACACTTTTGTTGCGCACTGAAATAGCTGCACATACCTTTCTGTGTTGGAGGAATTTTTATGATTTTTGTGTGCACTAGAAAAATATAATAAAAATATTTTTATAAACATAAGACATTTATGCAACTCTGGTAAAAATTTCATAATTTATTTCTTTGATTTTCCTATGTAATAAAATACATCTTTGCATGCTAAAATTTGCATGTTATACTCGTTATTGATCGATATGTTCGTTTTAGGCTTAACTGGTGGCTGTCCAACTGTTTTCTAGTCGGGACAGAGTGAGGTTTTGCTCTATCATCTTCCTAGGTATGTCATATGTATTATACTTTAGTATCGTGAGCTATGAACCTCGTTTGATTGATCAATTGTCGACGGATTGAAAACTAGGATTTCGGTTGTCTAGTTTGTTAATTGTTGCGTGTAGCGCGTTGTTTGAAGAGATTAACAACCAATTTGGATGTTGTAGCCTCGGTATGATTTGTTGGCTGTGAAAAACTATTTTTTTAGTTAATGGGGCTGAATTGCTTGTTGGTTACTCAAACGGGTAGGTACAACGCAAATTCGCGTTTAATTGGTAGTTTGTGCGTTGTACATGCAAATTACCGAACCATTCAACTCGTGAGGTGTCGTGTGGACTTGTTGGCTGTGATTTTATTAAATTTGGTCTACACATGAATGAGTTGGTTGCTAAGTGCATAAACAACTCGTTAATGCGCGTATTGGATACAATTAACAACTTTCAGGTGTACTTTGGAAATCCTTTGTCCCAAGAATTAACTAAGGGTGGTTTTCGTAAATACATGGCCTCGGGGGCAGATGTAAATGGTATTATTATGGTTGGGGCTTTAGGTCCATCAAATCATGTTAGGACGCCTCGTGTGGCATGATCATCATTATAATTAGTTCTTTGTGTGCATGGTAATGTTGGTCGGGTCAAACTATACGACTCGGGTTCCTAAATCTCATGGCGGGTTCTTAAATCCCATGGGGGGAGGCTTGTGTGGCATAATCATCATTATAGTTAGTTCTTTGTGTGCATGGTGATTTTGGCAAGGCCAAACTATACGACTCGGGTTCTTAAATCCCGTGGCGGGCTCTTAAATCTCGTGGGGGGGAGGCTCGTGTGGCATTATCATCATTATAACAGGTTCTTAAAATCCCGTATAATGTGCTTGGGTCGTACCATGTGCGGGTCAACTATACTATTCGGGTTTTTAAATCCCGTGGCGGGTTCTTAAATCCCTTTGGGGGAGACTTGTACGCGTGTTCGACCGTGATTATATTATTTGGCTATTATACATATATTTACTTATCATTTATCCATGTGCCTATTATTCCATATACCGTTTTATAATTAAAATCTTGGAATGATTTATACATGTCATTTATTAAAACTTGAACTCACTCAGCTCAAGCTGACTTTGTGTGTATGTTAGTTTGATTTTTCAGGTTTAGGATTGGAGATTATCGCTTGGACGTGCTGGAGACTACTCGGACGGTTGAAGGCGTTCCTAGTCGAGAACTTTTAAATAAAAAGAATATTTTGTTTTATTTTATTTTATTTTTGGGGTTTTTACTACATGACATTTACCGTTGCTGGTTACTCTAAACCGTCTTAATGAAACGAATGTTTTTAATTCATATTTAACGTTGGGCACCTTTTCCCTGTTTTTGGGAATATTAATACTTATTATTCCGCTGTTTAATTACTCTGAACTGGTTTTAAATAAGATGAACTTGTTTTTGGTTTTAAATTTCTGTGAATTTTGGATATGATTACCAACTATAGGATTCCCGGGTTCGGGGTCTTAAAAAAAGGCATTGCAATATAACAATATATACATGTGGGAGTCATGAAGGCTGTGTCCTCTTGGTCTGATGGTTCTATTTGAATTTGTTGGAATCCCGAGGATGCGTCTATGAAGGTTAGTATCTCATGACCAGCAGGTGCATCCACCATCGAATCGATATGTGGGAGTGGAAAGGGGTCTTTCGGACAGGCCTTATTTAGGTCTGTGAAGTCCACACACACTCTCCATTTCCCATTTTTCTTCTGGACCACAACTAGATTGGCTAACCATCTAGGATAATGGACCTCTCTTATCATCTTGGTTTTGCCTTTTGAGTAGCTTCTCCACTTCTTCTTGTATGACGATGTTTCTTTCAGGATCAAACTTTCTTCGATTTTGATGCACCGGCCTGAAAGAGTTATCTATACCAAGTTTGTGAGTAATAATATATTTAGAGATACATGTCATATGCTCATGTTTCCAGGCGAAGGTAGAAGCTCTTTTCTTTAAGAAGGATATCAATCCTTGTTCGATATCCTCAGGCATACCTAATCCCAACAAAACTTTGATCTTAGTATCCTAAGGATCCAAGGATACTTCCTTCACATCTTGATCCCTAGCTTGCAAGACCTCCCCCGGTTGCTTCTGTAATGGCTGGCTATGCTGGAGTAGGCTTTGTGGCCGATTTCATTGATGATGCATAACAATCTTTGGCCTCTTGTTGATCACTTTCTATCTTAATAACCCCCCAAGGACTTGGAAGTTTTACACACTGATGATAAGTTGAGGGTACTGCCTTCATGCCATGGATCCATGGCCTGCCTAAGATCACATTACAACAAGATAATGAGTCAATAACACAAATTTTTTGTAGAGAGTTTATTCCTTCTATGTACACTGGAAGTTTGATATCTCCCAATGTATTCTTGGTCTCACCGCTAAATCCTACGAGGACTGAGGATCTCGGGATAATCTCAGATTATGAGATATCCATTTTCTTCAAAGCATCAAGTTGGATGATGTTCACGGAGCTCCCGCCATCAATAAGTATCCTGCGCACAAAACAGTTAGCTATACATAAAGCTATTACCAAACCATCATGGTGGGGGTCATGAATATCACATCGATCCTCCTCTTCGAAGGATATAGTCTTTTAGGTGGTCAACGTGGAGGTTCGGAGAGGTCTCTCTCCGTTATCCATCTTGGTTTCTTTGGAACGTTTCTTGGCCGCTGAGTATGAGGTCCCACAAATGTCCGATCCTCCCGAGATAAAGGCAACGACGTTTGCACCGGGTGGTGGAGAAGGTGCCCTTTCAGGTATCTTGGCAGGATCCTGACTCTTGTTCTTGTTAGTACCACACAGTTCCTTCAGGTATCCTTTGCTGAGAAGGTACCCTATTTCCTTCTGAAGTGCAATACAATCATCAGTACGATGGCTAAAGTCTTCGTGGTATGCACACCATTTGGACTTGTCTTTTCCGGATCCGGACTTGTCATTTTTCTTGGGCCATCTAGCCTTGTCACCTAAATCCTTCAAGGCACATATCACACCACTTATATCAATGTTAAAACAATATTCAGAAAGTTTAGGATATTCGTCATTATCCTCGTCTTCTTCTATAGCATTGATCCTGGGCCATCTTGTTTGGAATAAGGCTTAGGCCTAGAGAACTTTTGTGGGGAGTTTGACTTCATGTTGGTAGACTCGTATTTTGGAATGACCAAACTTCCATGAGTCATTTTGTCATCCTCCAGCCGTATCTATCTCAAGGTCCCGTTCCTGACTTCGTCGAGATTTCTGCATGGTGTCATGACAAGATCGTCATAGAACTGAGAATCCTTCTTTAGCCCCATCTTGAGAGCTTCAACAGCGGCTGCCATGTCGAGGTTGGGGATTTCCAAAGCTTCCTTGCTAAATTTAGTTATGTAATCACTTAAGTAATCATTATTATGCTGAACTATTCTATACAAATCACCCGTTAGTTTCTCAAAAGATCTACTACAAGAAAACTGATAAATAAATTAATCAAATGAGCAAACAAGATAATAGTAGTAGAAGGAATACTCAATAACCATTTGAAGCCGGTCCCGTTAGTGTCGAGCTGAACCATTTGCGTACACAAGCTTCTTTGATGTCGATGGGGATTGGGTTGATCTCCATCCTTTCCATGTATTGGGGTACGTGTTCCTCAGGATCCGTGGTGCCATCGTATAACTTCATGCTAGGAGTTTGAATTTCTTGGGGATCTCCACGTCACATATGGGTCAGGTGAATCTGGATAACCTGTGACTGCCTGTGGGGACTTCCGCTATTGGGCGTATTATCCCAGGGATGTTGGAAATCATATCCTTCATTCTTTGCAATTCTTTCGCTATTTCGGGGGATATCCCCTTATCCTGCACAGATCCAT
Source organism: Bidens hawaiensis (assembly GCF_021521415.1). Lineage (NCBI taxonomy): Eukaryota > Viridiplantae > Streptophyta > Magnoliopsida > Asterales > Asteraceae > Bidens > Bidens hawaiensis. The sequence goes on from NW_027498035.1 coordinate 25,847, forward strand.
GATAGTGTATAAATTTGCATTAAGTAAATTGTTACCAAGATCGTGTTTAGGCATCTGGTATCCTGAGCCTTGACGACTAGTATCTCCAGTGAAAGTAGTTTCAGGATATAGTGGCGTCTGCATAGGGATATCATCCCCAACATGCACTTTAGAGGACACTATGGGAGATCCTAATGAGAATAAGCCGGCTGGTATGGTTGAACGAGGCGGCATGTTGATAAAATCTGGCCTCGTTGGTCTGGATAGTTCCGAGGATACCGGAGGATAATTTCCCCAGTATCCTGACTGTTGCTGAGACGGAGCCCTTGTTGGTTATGCCCCCTAAGGATCCGTGATAATGGAGGATAGTTGATCCTGGAGAATCAAAATCAAGAGCTATGGGCATGATTGGAGTAGCCTCCTGCCATGACTTCTTTTTTATCCCTTCAATAATAACTTCAGGTTGGTCTTTTCCTGCTGCTCCATTTGAGTTTTGACCTGTTTCATCAAAGAAAAAATGTCACTGTTAGAAATAACCGGGTCTACCCGTGTAGAGGTTCCCGAATATGGTGGAAGTTCTCCTCTAGGCAGAGTGTTTTTCTTTGGAACTGGCGGAGGACCAGGGTTGACAATTGAAGCATTAGTGACTGTTTTGGTCAAAAATTGACAAACGTGATTTTACAACCAAATTAGTAAAATGGGACTAGGTGCTTGTAAAAATGGCTTGAACATAGAGATTTGTTGCGAGGAAAAAACTCGTTATCCTGAGGATAACAAGAAAAAAACCTCGGGCTGTGAAAACTATCACCACCAGTTTATTAATAACGAAAATCGGTTACAAGTGTGGAGCTAAAACACGATCGTGATTACAGAGAATGCGAGTACTAGTAAGTCTCGTCTGTCTAGAGTGTGTGTAATGATCCGAGTTGGTGCTCTATTTATAACAAAAAGTAGCTAACAAACTTTCCTATAAATTAGGAAACAATAGACTAATTCCATTTAGCCATTAATCCCTTCATTAAGCACGTTTCCTTTTTGAACACGTCCTATTAACGGCAACTTCGGGTCTTCAGTAAATCACCATTAATCTCTTGAGCTGGTAAACAAGGAAAGATGGTGAAAAATTTGTTAGTTATATAATAGATCTAGGATACCAGTTACCTTGGAGGATACCGTGTCTTGAACTTATCCTGAACATACTGCTTGCCTAGTATACTGAAAATCCGAGCCCTAAAAATTGTCCCCAAATTTAACAGTAGTAGATATGGATTACAACTGTAAAATTTTAAATTTTGAATTTCTGCATGTGTGATGGATCTTGTTGCATGTGTCACGCGTCATGGTAATTTGCTAAACCTTAGATTGTCCATATAACTACCTGGATAATACTTTCATCCACTGTTCCCCTTATCTAGGTAGTTTTCTTTCTCCCTTTGCTCTTCATCTTCAATCACCATGAGTAAAAAACTCAAGCTTTCCGTCATCAAATCCAGGCTCAGGAGACTAAGGCTACTAGGTTGGAGACTCCCTTTTTGGTATGTGGCAGCTTGGGAGAAGATCATGATGGAAGAGCCAGGGCCAGGCATGGCGGATAAGGTGGCTGATAAGGCGGTGAAAGTTAGCGACTGGCGAGGCAGTGATGGGTCAACAGCGCAATGATGGCGGGAAAGACAAGGGCTGAGCCCGGTTTTTGTGAATGTTTGTTTGTGGTTTATGATGGTTGGTTGTAGGTTTGTGGTATCTTGAACAATTGGAACTCGTGTTTTGAACAGTTATGCTTAGGATAATAGGGAAATATGGGTGAAGGGATCTTAAGTTTCAAGACGAAGCCCATATTGTCTTGATTTTTAAACATCCAGCAATGCCTGGGTGGAGGGATCTTCCACTTGTTGAAGACGAAGCCCTTGCATTGTCTTTTTATCTATCTGCACTTAATATTAGTAACAACATAATCTTTTGGTTTTTAGCATTGTGTTCTATCTGTTAGTCATTTTGGTTAACTTGTCTAAATATGTTTTGATTAGAGCAAGTCCATAAAATATTCCTAAGTTTTTGAAATAAATTTTCTTGGGATAATGTATCCTAAACAAATTTCTTAAATTCATCCTACTTCAGAATAAAATACGTTAAGGATTATATCTTTATAAAATATGTTTTGTAAGCCTATTACGTATTAAGATAAAACATCTTTAAGAATAACATATCCTTGAATCCTGTGCAAATGTGAATTAAACCAAAAGATTATGTATTGAAAGAAAAATATGTAAAAAGACCAAGTGTAAAGAGTACCTTTGTAGAAAACATTTATAAACTTAATAAGTTTACACATGATGTCCCCAGTTGATGACCCTTTTTCTGTATCATGCCTTTGGAATTTGCTAAGTTAAGCACAACTAATATTTTTACACTTAGCGACCTGGCCGATCTTCGATCTGTCAGCACAAAGTTAGATAGTTCGGGCGTTAAAGCCTTTTTACTGGCGACGAGGCCTTTTTACTGGCGATAAAGCCTATTTTCTGGCGACAAAGCCAACTTTAGAGACATGAAAATGTCTAAACTTAGATTAAACTGGGGAAAGTCCCAAACGTGAGGGCATGAAAATGCCGAAACTTTAGATAACATTAAAATGTTATAAACCGTATGCGTGACACGTCTGCCACTTATCTTAAGGATTCGGTATATAGCCAACAACAAACGGATTATCAGCTGGTCTGTCCGCCTGCCTCGAACTATATCCGAATCATCGTGCGCTCCAGGAGGCGTTAGAAAGGTGAAGACCTTTAAACCTTAGAAGATATCAGGGATATCATATTCGTGCACTCCAGGCGTTCGTTAGAAAGGTGAAGACCTTTAAACCTTAGGAGATATCAAGGATATCATACTTGTGTGGGAGGTGATCAGCCTCTGACTGTTTTCAAGATAACATATCCTTAGGATAACTGCAAAACACTAAGCTCTTGATGATGGGTGGGTGTAAGCTTGGCTAACACCCCTCTGATGCTTAAGTCAGTAAACTTGATAAAGAGATAATAAAGTTTAAATATGAAATAATGTAAAATTAGATCAGGGAACATACCGTTATCCTAAGATGTTGAGGATATGAACATTCCAGTTAAGGACACTAACAAAAATATGTTTTAAGATGGATAGCATTCCAAGCCCTTCGTATAGGAACACCTTCCATAGTGATCTGTAGGCCCCTTTTCCTGCTTCTGAATCGATCAAGTAAGGACATTCCCACTTTAGAGCTAGTTTTCCATCTGCTGGGTTAGTGGTATTCTGGAACGCCCTTCTTAACACCATGTCTCCTCCTTGGAATCTTCGAATTCGAATGTTTTTGTTGTAGGACTTGGCAATTCTTTGCTGGTATGCTGCCATTCTGATTTTGGCAAGATCTCTGAGCTCATAAATAGTGTCAAGCTCTTCAGTAAGACTTCGGTTGTTGGACTCGGTATCTTGGATGCTGGTTCTTGCTGTGGGGATCACCATCTCTGTAGGGATAACAGCTCCGGCCTCAAACACCAAAGTGAAGGGTGTTTGACCCGTTGCATTTTTTGAAGTGGTTCTATCAGCCCAAAGAACAAATGGTAGTTCTTCAGCCCATTTTCCCTTCGTGGATCCCAATTTCTTCTTCAAATTGTAGATGATGATCTTCGTTACTAGACTCTGCTTGACCATTGGCTTGAGGATGTACTGGAGTTGAAGTTACCATCTTGATTCCCCAACTTTCACAAAAGTTGGTTGTCCTGCTACCGATGAACTGTGAACCGTTATCACAAACAATCTCTGCCAGGATAATCTTGTCAGGATATTGCGCTTGATAAATGAGATCACATCCTTCTCTTTGACTTGGATAAACGCCTCGGCTTCGATCCATTTGGAGAAGTAATCTGTTATGGCCAGCATAAAGACTTTTCCACCAGGAGCCTTGGGCAGCTTTCCCACAATATCCATTACCCATTTCATAAATGGCCACGGGGATATGAGAGGATGTAGTGGTTCAGCTGGTTTATGCAATATGTTGCTGTGTCTTTAACAAGCATCACATTTCCTGGAGAAGTTCATTGCATCCTTCCTCATTGTCCAAAAACTTGATGTGCTAAAAGTAGTCTAATAATTACCAACTAAATTACGCTAATCTAAACACTAAGTAATAATTCTAGACTCTTAACTAAACTGTAGGTTCCTGGACGGATCGTACACGGGATGTCGCTAACAACGCAGGTGCGGAATCCCTGCGTAGGTAGATACGAGTGTAGAGTATGTAGAGATCGAACACACAAGCAATAAACCAACCACGTTATATTGATAACAAACACGTGACCCGAGGTCACTGTTACAGACAATGACACGTAACACACGAAGTGAACAAGTGAAACGAAACCCTAAACGACCAACACAAACTGTTTCGGCTGAAACAGTTTATATACACGACAACTTCGCCATAGGCGAAGTTGTCAATAACTTCGCTGGTTCAACAAGTTCGCCAGAGCGAACTTGTTGACAACTTCGCGTGTTACAAATATAAACATAATCAAAACATAATTGCATTACAGACTCGATTACAAATGCTAGACTATGAACTACTGACACACATGTACCAACAGACTCCCCCTTGGCAGTAGCTTCATATCTTGATCTTCAAATCTTGAGTCTTGTAATCTTGCATCTCTACGCGTGCGCTCCTTCTCTAACACATACCGACACCACCCGTTGATATTTCCTAGCTTGATCCTTCCAAGCAGGAATGTAGAAGATCTTCTTCTCGTTGAGCACTTTCAGATCAGCCTGCGATAGATTAACAAGATGCATCGGGTCATAAACCCGAAGTACTTCTTGTTCATCCTCATCTTCCATTACCGCCTCAGCTGTCTCACAATCCACGTACCACCATTTTAGATCTTTGAGCACGTCCTTGGGCATGAACTTCATCGGTACTTCTTTAAGGCACCGGATCGGTTTGTATTTCATAACCATCCAAGGTTTTCCATCAACTCTCAGACCTCTATCCTTGTCTTCGACAAGTTTCCCTTTTTGTGGTTTCAGTAGCTCAAACTTTTTCTCTTTAACGCACTCTTTCCTCACGATCTTCGCAATGATTCTAGCCATGTTGTCTTCACTTCTGTTTACCAATCCCAATCTGGCTAAATCTTTTACTTCACATTCTGGCAGTGTGTTTAGAGATCTCAACTTTCTCTAGAAGTACTGAATGCCATCGTATCTCTTGATCACGAAGAGCCGCAGCTGCTCGTCGTATAACCAGCAGATAATACCTTTCTTGGCTTCCGCGTATCCCTTAATATTGTAACTTTTTCTGAACATCTTAGGGACCGCCGGCTTCTTCGTCTTTACGAACCAGTGGGCACAACCCTCCTTCCATTTCGGTTGTTCCTCCCACTCAGCATCTTCCTCCACGTTCTCATCACCCAACTCTGGTCTCTCAACCTCCGGAATCTCGTGTTCCACGGAGTCATCTACAATCTCACCTTCCTCTAATACGTTTTCAACCGTAATCTGCTCTCCAATCCTCTCGATCTCATCAACTGGCAGCACATCATCTTCAATCATAAACTCATCATCCTCCTCATCCAACTCTTTCAATGCGTCGATAACATCTTCAACATCAGCATCATCATCAACATCTACAACATCGTCACCAGCTGGATTTGTAGACTCCCCCTCAGCTGTGGAAGCCCCAAGAGCCTGAGAGGTTCTTGGCAGCTCACCACCTGCACCTTCCGGTGCATTGGGATCATCGTCATGATCTTCTCTCCGTTTCGTCCTCAACTCATCTCCCCTACAAGTCTTCTCCCCCTGAGATGCCAAGAATGCCTTGAAGGCATCTATAACTTTACCGTGTTCAACCAGGAGGGCTGCTTGTAGTCGATTGGATTCCACTAGGCTTTGAATGGTCTTTGTCTGATCAGCAACAATCCGCTCTAGTGATGTAATCCTCTCGGAATCTGAAGTAGGCGTTGGAGTTGGCGGGACATCAGCAGCAGAAGTGACCGCAGGTGGTACACTTGGTAACCCTGCAGTAGTAGTGACGGTCGACTCCACAAATCGTGCAACTACCACCGGTGGAGTAAGCGGTTGGGGTGGTAGAGACACAATTGCTGGGGCCGACGTCTCGACAGCAGTAACCTGTGCTGTAGTAGGAATAAGAGACATACCAGACAAGGCAGGTGGAGCAAAACGTACCAGCCTCGAAGATTCTCCAGCTCCGGAACCCATACCTGTCCGTTCTCTTCGTGAACGTCTGAGCACAATCTGCACTGCCTCCTCTTCATCAACTTCGTCCTCATCCTCGTCTACAGTTCTCGGCCTCTTTCCCGTAATTCTCTCCCGAGACACCATAAGTCGTCTCGCTTCAGCAAACGTTTCGTCTAGATCGGAGTCAGCTACCGAAGTAACTGCTCTAGTAACATCCACAAACTGAGGACCCGAGACATCCATATCAAACACACCCTGTACGCCAAAGGCAGCAGCAAGATCAACGTCTTCAGCAGTAGACACAGCAGGAGATACCGCAGCTGGCACAGCAGCAGAGGCAACAGTAGATACAACAGGCGCAGCTGATACAGCATGTGGTGCTGCCGCCTGATGTGGCTGTGGGTCTCTGAACTTGTCCCCTCCTGCAGGAACATACCCCGGGTTGATAAGATACCCGAACAGTGGAGTATGCCTGGGACGCAGCTCAGGCTTCCTACGAGTGCTCGAAGTTCGGCACTGAGCAAAGATACGTTTCGTCACGCATTCGACGTATCTAATCGGGCGTCTTTGCGGTAGCGACGGAGCGACATGATTCAAAATCATCTGTAAGAAACGAGGATACATAGTGAATCGCTTGCGCGCCACAGCCCTTCGCTGACGATCGATCTCGTAGAATATCAGCTGACTAAAAGAATATCGGCGGTTGTAAGTCAGCGCTATCATGGCTGACTGCATCGTCGCGCCCATCCCATCTGTTCCTGCCTTCCTGCCGGACATGCATACAATCAATACATGCATCAGGAAGCGCCATCGATCCAGCAAAAACCCTTTCCTCCTTTGCGAGTCCCCCAGCGGACCCGAATAACCCATCCTCAAATAAGTTCCATCACGGAAAGGAGCTACGAATTCCGTTGGGTCATCTCTTGTTTCTTCACCGAACTGCAGAGCCAACCGTATATCTTCCGAGGAAAACTGTATGTTATGACCATTTACGGTTGCTCGCATCACCGGAGGCTCAGGCCTGCAATCATAGTACACTGTCTGCCAAAAGTCTTCAATGTTAGGCAGAGAAATGGGCAGTGTATTTGTGATCGCATGAAAGACTCTTGATCGTTGGAGAAACGTGATAATCTCCCTGTAGTCTTCTACGCCTCGTGCGTCTGGATCTAAAGTGATGTACTGGTTATGGGCTGGAAAGAATTGTCGTTGATCATCACCGTCGTCACCACCAGCACCTCCAACAGCAGCCATATCTGCACAAAACAAAACAAGTTAGAGAACAGTTAAACAATTTACAAGTTCGCTTTGTACCACGTGCGAAGTTGTGATTAAACTTGTACAGGCGAACTTATAGGTGAGGCGAAGTTGGGAACAACTTCGCTTCAACTGTAAGTTCGTCAAAAAACTGTTAAGTAAATTGGTATAGGCGAAGTTGATGATAACTTCGCCTTATCACAACATCGCCACAGGCGAACTTGAGTTCAAGGCGAAGTTACGGATAACTTCACCACAGGCGAAATTAAGCTTCAGGCGAAGTTGCGGATAACTTCGCCTTAACCATAACTTCGCCTGAATCTGAAACGGCGACTGTTCAGATTCAAAGGCCATAGATCCGATGTTTTCGCAACGATTTGACGATCCAGGAGTAGAGAACAGCTTATATTAATGGTTTTGAGACGAAAAGGTCGTCCATGAACACGTAATACATGGTTGAAAAACTAGGTTTTGAAGGTTCGACGACCCGAGGTCTCGAACCGGGTAAAACTATAACGAACGAGGAAGTTTGGGAACGATATTGACAACACATACCGTCAATGAATAATAGATACTGAAATCAAAGATCGAAAACGGAATGTAAACAAGATCGCCGGAAAAATTTGGATTCAGATTAAAAGTTCGCCGGAAATTCGAATACAATGGTACTGTTCCAGAAAAAAGCCTTATATAGGGCAGAGTTGGTTCAGGCGAAGTTACGCTTAACTTCGCCTAGGCGAAGTTAAGCACAACTTCGCCAAATTCAACAACTTCGCCCGTAATTTCAAAATCAGCCCTTTAAGTTTGAATAATCTTGCACTTAACATTAGAAGTTTCCAAAAAGAGTTAAACAAAAATGATCATGTCCAAGTAACCAGTTTTACAATAACACAACTACAAAAATAGAAAAACTTATAAAAATTTTACGAAATAAGGGATCAAATTTCAGTCTAGTTAGGGACCACTACGTTTTTAGAAAAGATCCTAACAGGAATCATACTAACTATGTGACTGTCACTTGGATCCGTGTTTAGCTGTATTATGACATAGAGAAACAGATTGTAAGCATGTAAATAACTTAAATGGTTTTCATCGTTTCTGTGATACGGATTAAGGTTCAGTTAAGCTCAAAATTTTAAGTGGGCAACAACTCAGAGATAATGATGTCTTCTATCTATTCTCAAAGCGTATTTGGCTATACCCAAGTCACCCCGAATTGACTTCGACCCATAGTGTCTGATTAACTTGTATATACTCGTTGTCTGCTTCCCGTTCTCTTCTTACTCCAGAATTGAGAAGTCTTGATTGTTACTATGTCTCATAAGTACTAAAAATATACATGTATAATTTTTTTTTTTTTTTTTTTTTTTTTTTTTTTAAAACCAAACATTCTTATTGACTTCGGAGTACTAAACCACTGCAAGTCCCGAATCTGGATCACTGCAGTGTCTTGAAATGCTTTCTTCACGGGAATCAGAACACTCACGGGCTCGTGTATGACTGGGTAGTCGCTTTTCTGCCTATCATTCGGAAAGATATGTGTGAAGACATTCAAAACTCTTAAGGAGTTTCCACGTAAATTCGAGTAGTTTAAGTTAGTATCACATACACTTTTACGCACCATAAAAATTACCATGACATACAATGACTGTTCTAAAGCCTTTTAAGCCTAATAACTTCACTAGTTAAGCACACACAATCAGTATATATATCATTTTCCAAGGTTGGATCAATTTTCTGTTAAACACAGCAAAGAACTTCTTACGAAGTATTAGACTTGAAAAGTAATTTCATTTCCCTTAAAATTTTTGATTTCAATCGCCCCGATCACGTCAAAGTCTTCAGGTAAACGGCAATCCTGAAGATCCAATGGACCAACTGGACCGACCACATACAAGTATGTGTCCTTCTTACTAAGAATGACCGACTAATTTTCAGCAACTGAAAGAACACACGTCATAACTGCCCCGGTCACTTTCAGTTTTCAGTTAATGGCTATCCTCATTCTCTAAGTCGAAACGAGGACCAAAACATATCCGAGGATATGTCCATCAAACTGAGGTAACCGACTAATTTTAAGCAATAATGACAAATTTTTTTTTTTTTTTTTTTTTTTTTTTTTTAAATAAACACAAAGGCATGGTTACTCGGGATTGATCATCCCGTTCAGCTCAATTAGGTTTTGAAATCTGGATTTATCAAACGCTTTTGTAAACAAGTCAGCAAAATTTTCAAGTGTATCAACTTTTTCGATCTTGATCAGTTTCTTCTCAGCACAATCCCGTATGAAGTGATGACGAATGTCAATATGCTTAGTTTTACTGTGCTTCACGGGATTGTTAATTACTGAGATGGCGGCAGTGTTATCAATTAAAATAGGAGTGAGTAAGAAATTCAGTCCATAGTCGCGTAATTGTTGCTGAATCCACAAAACCTGAGAGCAGCAGTTGGATGCTGCCATGTATTCAGCTTCGCATGTTGAAATTGCAACTGATGTCTGTTTCTTGCACTGCCAGGAAACTAATCTTCCTCCAAGAAACTGACAGCCTCCTGTGGTTGACTTCCGACTCTGATTGCATCCCCCATAATCAGAATCTGTATATGCCACCAGTTCAACGTCTCCTCCCTTCGGGTACCACAACCCCAGCTTCGGCTTGCCCTTGAGATACCGTAGTATCCTCTTTGCACCTTTCAAATGAGATTCTTTCGGATTTGCCTGAAAACGTGCACAAAGACAAACAGCAAACATTATATCAGGCCTAGAAGCAGTTAAATACATTAATGAACCTATTATCGCCCGATACAGAGTTGGGTCCACATCTGCGTCACCATCTGATTCAGCACCCAATTTGTGATTGACGCAGATTGGAGTATCATATGGAGAACTGTCCTCCATCTTGAATCTTTTCAGCACATCATGAACGTACTTCGTTTGATGAATGAACATCCCGTCCTTCTTCTGATCAACCTGCAATCCTAGAAAGAAAGTTAGTTCACCCATAGCACTCATCTCGAATCGTTTCTTCATGACAGCCTCAAAATCCTGACACATGGATACTCTTGATGCAGCAAAAATGATATCATCCACGTAGACTTGAACCAGTAGGAAGTCACATCCTTCTCTCTTCACAAACAACGTACTGTCAATCAATCCCCTTTCAAAACCGTTTTCCAGCAAGTAGTCTGATAACGTTGAATACCAGGCACGAGGTGCCTGATGTAACCCATATAATGCCTTGCTCAACCTGTATACGTGATCAGGAAAGTCTGGGTCAGGAAAACCCGGAGGTTGCTCAACATACACAACCTCATCAACTTTCCCATTTAGGAACGCGCTCTTCACATCCAACTGAAATACCTTCATCTTTTTAAATGCAGCAAACGCCAAAAACAATCGAATCGCTTCTAACCGGGCGACAGGAGCAAACACCTCATTGTAATCAATACCCTCTTGCTGATTAAAACCTTTAACAACCAGCCTCGCCTTATTTCTTACAATAATTCCCTTATCATCTCTCTTACACTTGAACACCCATTTTGTGCCTATAGCATGCACATTCCTTGGTTTTTCAACCAAGGTCCAAACTTCCATTTTCTCGAACTGAGCCAACTCTTCTTGCATGGCCTCGACCCACGAGCTGTCCTTTAAAGCCATTTGATAATTCTTTGGTTCAATTTGGCTTATAAAGCAAGAGTACAAACATTCGTTCATTATACCCGTTTCTTTTATGCTTGTATAAACACAGGTGTGCTCATTCAAGCTACTTCTGGTTTGTACACTGGAGGACACATCACCTATAATATTCTCCAATGGGTAATCTCTGTGAATTCTCGTGGTCGGAACAGATCCGACATGCAAATTATCTTCCAGATTTGAAGAGATCTCATCTATGGTTGTTTCTGGCTGAGAGTGAAAAGGATTAATAAATTCATCTTCAGTTGAGGCCGCAGGGGTATCGATAGGGTTTGATGTGGAAGGTTGAGATTTCTCAAACATCTGATGTTGCAATAGATTCTCTTCCTCATCAAGTATCATCTTCGTCACAGCTCTTTCGTCTTCTTCAGAAATTTCCAAATCAGGCACGTTAAACGACTTAAAAAGTTTAACATAGTCGAAAAGCTCAGCAGGTCCATTGCTTGGTTTTGGCGGTTGGTAACTAGTAATGTCGGTGTTACAAACCACCTCCACCTTGCAAGTCGACGTATTGAAGACCCGTCTGTTGGGAGTCCCAACAACATAACCGACTAGGATTCCCTCATCGGCTACTTCACCAAATTTCGAATTAGTCTTCAAAATCGAACAAGGAGACCCAAATGGTTCAAGACCACACAAGTTGGGCTTCCTTCCATGCATAAGCTCGTAACAAGTTTTTCCAAGTTTCTTAACGGTTAATACCCTATTCAGAACATAGCAGGCTGTAGCAACTGCTTCAGCCCAGAACATCACAGGAAGCTTCGAGTCTGCCAGCATAGTTCTGGCTCCTTCAATTAACGTTCGGTTCTTCCTTTCAGCCACTCCATTCTGGTGCGGAGTATACGGAGCGCTGTATTGATGTTCAATTCCCTTTTGAAGACAGAAGATTTCCATTTCAAAGTTCTTGAACTCTGTCCCATTGTCACTTCTGATGAATTTAACTGATTTGCTCATGACGTTCTCAACTTTTGTAATTAGATTCTTCACCATTTGAGCCGTCTCATCTTTCGTTTTCAGAAAATATACCCACGAATATCGCGAGTAGTCATCAGTGATCACCAAGCAGTAAGAGGTACCTCCTAGACTTTGTACATTCACGGGACCGAAGAGATCCATATGAAGTAGTTCTAGAGTACCGGCAATTGAGTTAATCTTCTTGGTGAGATGGGATTTCTTGTGTTGCTTTCCCTTCTTGCATGCTATACATTTGTCTTCAAAGTTAAAACTTTTTAAGGGAACGCCCATCACAAGCCCATTCTTGACAATGAAGTTCATCTTCCGAAGATGAATATGTCCCATTCTCCTGTGCCACAATTCTGATTCTGATTCGCTTGCTTTTGTCATTAAACAGGATTCTCCAGTGGCCATTTCAATAGACCTCATATCCATCACATATGTATTCGTTTCACGTGGAGCTTTCATTACTATCCATTCGTCTGGTATTTGAAAACCAGGCTTCAATACGATCGCTTCATTCTTCGTGAAATGGACAGTGTAATCTTTATCACAAATCTGCGACACACTCAGCAGATTGTGCTTTAATTCCTCCACAAAATTTACATTCTCAAGTGTCATTCTCCCATTCGACACAGTTCCTCTACCAGTAATCCTACCACCGCTCTCACCAGCAAAACTAACTCTTGCTCCCTGAACAGGTTTTAAATCTTGCAACAAGTGTTTGTTGCCCGTCATGTGCCGGGAACAGCCGCTATCTACAATCCAAAGATTGTTGGCAGCCCTGTTCAACTGTTCCTGCACAATAAAACAAAGAGTTAGAATCTTGGGACCCAAGACCAATTGGTCTTGGATCGATACGTCCCGTACCCTGGCTTTCTCAAGTTAGCATCAGGATAATTTCTGTAAGTCCTGTTAGGGAATCTCCCTGCAGATTGAGTGTAATGCCTTCCAAACCTCTGAGAATTGAAAGTGTTATATCTTGTGGTTTGGTTGTAAAACTGAGGTTGGTTTTTATGAAAACTTGAATTCGTTACATTTTGGCATTTTTTAAAGTTTTCATTTTTAGCAGTAACAAAATGACGCTTATCCTCAGTTTTATTTGGCTTCACACCTCTGAATCTCGGCTCCAGAGGGCAATCTGCAACTAAATGCCCTAATTTGTTACATCTAAAGCAACACCGACACTCCATTTTCTTGTCAAATGTTGGTTTAGATGTAGAGGCAGTGTTACCAGCCGTTCGTCTCACATAAGGTGGGACGTACGGATTGAGTGGAGAACTCTTTTTAGAAACTTTATTTTTATCTCCATCGGTGGGTAACCCTACCTTCTCTTTTGTCTGACCAGATTCGGACAACTTATCCGAATCCGATGAGACTGGACTCGAAACAGAAATATTCACATTAGAAACAGGCGAACTTGTTTCGCCACAGCTAACACTTGGTTTTACACTTGTAATCTTGATTGGAGTTGTCTGAGGAACTTCAAAATCAACAGATTTCTGAACACTCGGATTATAAGTATAGTTGTGGTTAAAGGGTGGTGGAACTTCATTATATCCGATTCCTCCCCTCTTTGCAGAGGTACCTTGATCACTCACGAGGTGATCAAGGATGGCCGAGGAATTCCTGAACTGCTCAAGTTTGCGGTTCAGTTCCACCACCTTCACCTGGTGGTCAGCAATCTGTTTATCTCGATCAGCAATCAATTTTGTTTTTTCCTCTAAAACTTCATAACTAAGATCAATTATTTCAATTTTCTCAGCAAGTTTAATTTTTAAGCTTTGAATGTCTTTTTCACATGCTTTTATTTTAATTTTATAACTTGTTTCTCTTGCTTTCGTAAAATGGTGATCTTCTTTAATAGTTTTAAAGTCAGCATCTAAACGGACATACTGATCAGTTATCGTTGTAAGTTGCTCAGACAAATTCTCACAACTAGTACAAATATTCTTAGTACTTACCTCGGAGCGATTATCCTTGTCATATGCCATGAAAGCTATTTCTTCTTCGGTAGCTTTCTCAATTCCATCAACCTTCTCACATTCTTTAACTTCAGCCTCAGCCATGTTCGCTTGCTCACCAGAACCACTTGAATGCGGGTTCCAGTTGTACTCACCTGCTTCTCTGGTCAACATGGCGTTAATCTCTCTGTTAACTCCAGAGTGTTGTGTAGGCCGACCTTGTCCTCGGTCAACCCTCTCATTTCTGCATTCCTTGGCAAAGTGCCCGTACTGTTGACAATTATAGCACCTTACCTTGGATTTGTCGAACCCGGGCCTACCACCAACAAACTTTCTCCCAGTTTTGTTCATAAACCGTTTTACACGCCTCACAATCATTGCCATTTGCCATTGCAAATCCATCTCCTCCAGATCATCAGCATCGATCTGGTCGTAATCCTCATCTAGAGCCGCAGGGTCCACAATCTTCCCCTGGATGTAGTTTTCATAGGAAGCAATAAATGATGCATAGACTGCAAACTGCTCTTCAGCAGATTTTACACTCATAGGCATCTTGGAATAATTATTGCTTGAGGCATTTGCGGAAAAACCACTTGAGGATGCTTGAGGCTTTGAAGTACTTGATCCTCCAGCAACGAAACAGACATCACCATTCGAGTTTACAGAAACGTTTCCTTCATGAGAAAAGTCAGAACCTGACTCCCCTTTTGAGTAATAAGCAGCAGATTCAGGCCTCGAACTCGAGCCTGAGTTAACCTTTGCACCATACATACCAGGGTCTTGTATCTGATCTGTTGGTGTTTCTTTTCGAACCATATTAAGCTCATAAGTTCTGAGCTTGTTTACTGCCGTTTCAAGATCATAATTAGGAAAGTCTCTGTCTTCCCTCATAAGAATGGTGTACATTTCCCACTTCGGTGGGAGAGCATCGAGAAGCTTTTCAACGATCTCTTCTTCTCGGTAAGCAATCGAATAATTGCTAAGCTCTGTCATTAGATGATAGTATCTGGTGATAATATCATCCAGTGATTCATTCTTCAAAAATTTGAAGACGGAGAACTGGGTCTTTAAGAGTTTGATCTTTGATGCACGGATACCCACATTCCCCTCGAATCTATTTTCAAGAGCATCCCAAAGCTCTCTCGCAGAAGTGTACTTTCGGAACGTATGGAGAACATCTTGAGGAAGTGCCATTGTTATCGCAGCATGGGCCTTGCTTTCGGCCTCGTACATTTTCTTTTCTTCGTCCTCCATTTTGCTATACTTCTTAACCACATCCCGGCCTTCGTATTGCATAGTTGGAGGGATATATCCATCCTGGATGCACACCCACATTTTGGCATCCTGGTATTTAATGTATTGGATGAATCTGTCCTTCCATGCCACGAAGTCAGTTCCTTTCATCAGCCTCGGGGCCTTAGTGGCAGACCCCGCTTCTACTTCCATCTTGACCAAATCGGAGATGTTAATTGACGACATCCTTGCGAAAACCTGAAAGCCTGAAAATAAATAAAAAAATATTAAAACAGCTCAGTAGGCGAAATTAAGAATAACTTCGCTTGAAAGTTAACTTCGCTGAAAAGAGAACTTCGCTGGGTCTTAAATTCGCTTGACTTGGCGAAGTTAAAAATAACTTCGCTTAGAATGAGCGAACTTAGGAGGTAAGCGAACTTGGGTGGAAAGCGAAGTTGCGGATAACTTCGCTAAGGCGAACTTATGAGGTAAGCGAAGTTGTGGTTAACTTCGCTAATCCTTATATCTTCGCCGAAACCCTAATTCCAGTGACGGCAACTTCGCCTGAAGAATGGTAACTTCGCCCGAAGAACGGTAACTTCGCCCGATGAACAAGGAAACTGTTCAGATCTGTTTTCGTCAATCCAGCAGTTTCCGATCAATGCAATGGCTTGAAAATGACTGTCAAGCACGAGCAAAACACAATCCCAACAACAACACGTCCCGCGAATAGGTCAAACGAGACGTTTTCTACACCCGTGTGAAATCCCGAACCTCACAATCGAGCCGATGGCTCTGATACCAATTGTAGGTTCCTGGACGGATCGTACACGGGATGTCGCTAACAACGCAGGTGCGGAATCCCTGCGTAGGTAGATACGAGTGTAGAGTATGTAGAGATCGAACACACAAGCAATAAACCAACCACGTTATATTGATAACAAACACGTGACCCGAGGTCACTGTTACAGACAATGACACGTAACACACGAAGTGAACAAGTGAAACGAAACCCTAAACGACCAACACAAACTGTTTCGGCTGAAACAGTTTATATACACGACAACTTCGCCATAGGCGAAGTTGTCAATAACTTCGCTGGTTCAACAAGTTCGCCAGAGCGAACTTGTTGACAACTTCGCGTGTTACAAATATAAACATAATCAAAACATAATTGCATTACAGACTCGATTACAAATGCTAGACTATGAACTACTGACACACATGTACCAACATAAACTAAAACTACTAACCGGCAAGTGAACCGGCCGACTCTAGTACAGCTAAGTAAGTCCGGATATCGAACCCACAGGACTCTTTAAATTACGTTACCTAGCTAAATTTAGACTTAACTACATACACGACTATTTATTTATTATTATTGGGTGGTTTTACTAAAAACTAATATTAAATTAATCACTAACACTTAAAGATGACTTAAACCTAGACTTAATTCTAATAATGACAAGCAACCACCTAGGCTAGAATCCCCTAAGTTTCAGTTATCAATTAACCGGGAAAATATTTAGTTATGGAACTGGAATCGTAAAATAGATTCTTAAAAGAAAACCCAAACAGGATCCCTGACCCTTCTCAAGAAGACACCTATGAGTTTCTAATAAGTTTTAACACTCGCCAGTATTAAAAATCAAGTTTCCTTACGGTCACCTATTTAATTACAAACTAGTTCCTTTATACGAAATACTACCTTACAGCACGGAAATCAAAGGCAGTCTAATATATTCAATTGACTCGATAGACAAAGTTAATCAATCAAACCTAGACGGACTCCTTACGAAGAACTAAATCTAGTAATCCTGGTCAACAAAGACCTATCAATAACCTAGCACCTTACAGCTATTTAGGTTAGCGGCACACTTAGGTTTATTTGATTAAATAATATTATTCCTATGATCTTATTCGAAATCAATCATAAAATAGTCAAAAACACAAAATAGATGACCTAATAGCAACCTATCATAATGACAAACAACAATCAAGGCAACTATGGAATAATAAAACTTAATTAAACAACCTCAAGCACGCATACGCATCAACTCAATATAATTAAACCTTTTACTAGTTTATAAAACTATAACGATAAATAAAACCCAAGTCAAAATCAAACATTAACGGAGGTTCATCATAACCCTAGGCGGTCTATAATGTTTAGCCTAACATCATAAAATCAAACAAAACAATGATAAAGGAAATCATGGCGGAAATAAATAAGAATGGAAGATTAAAGGCGATAAAACCCATAGTCTTTGTTATCGATCGAATGGCACTTCACCAGCTAATTCCTTGCCTTCAAACCCGCCAAATATTGCAATCCTAAGCTCCAAGAAACTCCAAATTCGGCTCTAGTTCACAGGGTATGCTCAGGATTAAGTTTAGGGGTGTTTAAATAGGTTTCTTGGGCCCAAAACTGATAAAAAACGAAGAAAATATGCGAAACAGGATGCTCGGTGCGCCGCGCGGCGGGATTTTACCACCCGATCGCACGGCGCTCCGGATGAGGGAGGCTGACCGGTCCGGTTCATTTCCGGATGCGGTCTGGTTCAATTCTGATGCTCTGGTTCACCGGTTTGGCTTCTTTTAGCTCTTTTTTCGCTCTTTTTAACCACGATAAACCTCCGGAACCTACATTATTCAAATATGTTAGTAATATACAAATTCTAATAAAAACAAAACAAAAACTAATAAAATATTAAATAAAATATACAAAGGATTTGTGTATATTAAGCATTATATCAGTCGGCCAGAAGTAACCTGTCCTTAGTATTTTGGATACTAAGGCTCTGCCCCCAGTGTGGTTTCCACAATTGCCTTCATGTTTGTCTTTGAGAACCTCTTGTGCTTTATGGTGTTCCAAGCATCTCAAGTATGGACCTGCAAGTGACTTTCTATACAAAACATCATTTAGGATAATATACTGGGTTACCTTCATTCGAAAGGCTCTGGGATTTTCTCCTTCCGGGATCTCGTTATCCTGAAGATACCATATTATGGGACAGGTCCAGGATACTGGGTCGTCTTTAGGTTTTGAAGTCTCCATTACTTCACGGTTCTCCTTTGTTGCTGGAGTTAAAATATGAACGATGGGTATCTTGATATCATCTGGTATCTTGAGAGCTAATGCTAAATTTTCTAAGGCATCTTCTTCAGTGTTCTCTTCTCTTGGTACCTGTACTATATCAAATGTTTCAAACACATAGCTAATTGCTTAACTATTTCTAAATATTTTGCTAAGTTTTCTGCATTTACTGCATAAGAGCCATTAAAATGGTTAGCTAATAATAATGAATCAACATAAACTTGAAGATACCTGACCTTCATATCTTTAGCTAATTGCAAACCAGCTATCAAGGCTTCATATTCCGCCTCATTATTAGTAGCCTGAAATTCACATGATATAGATAGAGGTATAATGTCCCCTTGTGGCGATTTTAGCAGGATACCTAAACCTGTTCCTCTTATGTTGGAGGCACCATCTATATGTAAGATTCAACTTTCCTTGACCTCCAACTGTTGAACCTCTTATTCTACTTCTTTGAGTATATCCTGGCTAAAATCAACCACAAAGTCGGCAAGTGACTGAGATTTGATGGCAGTCCTTGGCTCATTTAAGATATCGTATGCACTAAGTTTTACAGCCTATTTTGCCATCCTACCTGACATTTCTGGTTTTCTCAAAACAGCTTTAATAGGATAATTAGTCTTTACATGGATAGCATGAGTTTCAAAGTAATGGCTTAGTTTAGTAGAAGCCACTATAAGTGCTAAAATTATCTTTTCAAGATAAGAATACCTGTATTCAACATCCAGTAGACTTTTACTTACATAATATATTGGATGTTGCTGACCTTCATGATCTTTGACCAAGACAGCACTTATTGCACTCCCAGAAACGGCTAAGTACAAGGATAATGGTTCACCATCAATTGGCTTCATCAGGAGTGGTGCTGAGGATAAGTATTCTTACAGGGATACCAATGCTCTTTCTTGCTTCTCTCCTCATTCGAACTTTTGATTCTTCCTCAGGATATCATAGAAGTCTTTACACTTCTCTGAAGATCTTGAGATGAATCTGTTGAGAGCTGCTATTCTTCCGGTCAATTTTTGGACATCTTTGACGTTTCTTGGTGATTTGATATCTAGGATGGCCTTGATCTGCTAAGGGCTTGCCTCTATTCCTCTCTTGGTGACCATGTATCTAAGGAATTTTCCTGCTTTGACCCCAAAGTGACACTTGGCTGGATTCAACTTCATGTTGTATTCATCCAGGATATCAAATACTGTTGCCAAGTCTTTTAGATGATCCTCGGCCTTCTTTGACTTTACCACCATGTCTTCTATGTAGACTTCCATCGTGTCCCCCAGTTGGTCTTTGAACATCATGTTGACTAGCCTCTGGTATGTTGCACTTGCATTTTTTAGTCCAAAAGGCATTGCAGTATAACAGTATTTACCTATGGGAGTCATGAAGGCTGTGTCTTCTTGATCTGAAGGCTCCATTTGAATTTGTTAAAATCCAGATGATGCATCCATGAAGGTTAGCAGTTCATGGCCAACAGTTGCATCCACCATTGAGTCAATGTGTGGGAGTGGAAATGGATCTTTTGGGCAGGCCTTATTTAGGTCTGTGAAGTCAACGCACACTGTCCACTTTCCACTCTTCTTCTGGACTACAACTAGATTGGCCAACCATCTAGGATAATGGACCTCTCTTATCATTTTGGTCTTGAGCAGCTTTTGTAATTCTTATTGTATGATAACGTTTCTCTCAGGAGCAAACTTCCTTGGCTTTTGATGTACCGACCTGAAAGATTTATCTATCTCAAGTTAATGAGTAATTATGGATTTAGAGATACCTGTCATAACTTCATGTTTCCAGGCGAAGGTAGAGGCTCTTTTCTTTAAGAAGAATACCAATCCTTGTTCGATATCTTCAGGCATACCTGATCCTAACAGTACTTTAATCTCCGTATCCTGAGGATCCAGGGATACTTCCTTCACTTCTTGGTCTCTAGCCTGCAGGACCTTCCTTGGTTGCTTCTGTAATTGCTATGCCTGAGTGGGCTTTGTAGTCCACTTCATTGATGAAGCATAGCATTCCTTGGCATCTTGCTGATCGCTTTCAATCTTGATGACCCCCCATGGGCTTGGAAGTTTCACATTGATGATAAGTTGAGGGTACTACCTTCATGCTGTGGATCCAGGGCCTGCCTAATATCACATTACAATAAGACAATGAGTCAATAACACAAAAAATTTTGAGGGATTTACTTCACTCAATATATATTGGAAGTTTGATTTCTCCCAACGTATCCTTGGTCTTGCCACTGAATCCTGTTAGGGCTCGGATTTTCAGTATCCTCAGCAAACATTATTCTCAGAACAACTCCAGGATGCGGTATCCTCCAAGGTAACAAGTATCCTAAATATGTTATATAACTAACAAATTGTTCGCAGACTTTCCTTGTTTACCAGGTTAAAGACCGTTACTATGATCTCCCGAAGACTCGCACTTGCCGTTATTAGATCGTGGCAGCAAAGGAAATGTGTTGATTAACGGGATTAACGGCTAATTGATTTAGTCCAAAAGTTACCTAAAATATAGGGCATATTGTTAGCTTAATTTTTGTTATAAATAGAGCCAAACTTGGATAACAACACACACACTTTTTAGCACTCAAGACTTACTAGTACTCGCTCTCATTGTAATCACGATCCGATTAAGCTCCACCACTTGTAACCACTTTGTTATTAATACATCGGTGGTGATAGTTTTCACCACTCGGGGTTTTCTTTCTTGTTATCCTAAGGATAAAAGGTTTTTTCCTCGCAACAAATCTCTGTGTTCAAGCCATATTTACAAGCACCTAGTCTCATTATACTAATTTGGTTGTAAAATCACACTTGTCAATTTTTGACCAAAACAATTTGGCGCCCACCGTGGGGCTTTGGTGCTTCAATCCTTGAAATCCGTTTATTTCATTCAATTTCATTCTCTTTACAATGGCCTCACAACCAAAAACCAGTTCAGTCTTTGCTCCGGTGGTCACCGCTGCTTCAAATGTCAACTCAGGACCTCCACCAGTGCCGAAGAAGAACACTCAGCCCAGAGGAGAACTTCCACCATTCGCGGGATCCTCTACAAGAGTAGACCTGGTTATTTCTAACAATGACATTTTTGCTCTGATGAAACAGGTCATAACCCACATGGAGCAGCAAGAAAAGACCAACTCAAGGCTATTTAAGGAGATTGAAGGGATAAAAAAAAAACAGGGCAGGAAACTACTCCAATCATGCCCAGGATTCTTGATTTTGGTTCTCCATGATCATCTATCCTTTAGAATCCTGGATCCTTGGGGACACAGTCAACAAGGACTCCATTTCAGAAGCAATCAGGATACGGGGGAACTTATCTTCCGGTATCCTCGGAATTACCTAGACCAATGAGGCCGGAGGCCATCAACATGCAGCCTCGTTCCACCATGCCAGCCGGCATATTCTCGTCAGGATCCCCCATGATATCCTCTGAAATGCATGTCGGGGATGATATTCGTATGCAGACGTCACCTTATCCTGAGGATAACCTCAATGGAGGAACTAGCCGTCAAGGCTCAGGATACCAGAGACCTAACCACGACCTCGGTAACAGTTTATTTAATGCTAATTTATACACTAACCGTGGACATGTGCAGGATAAGGGGATATCCCACGAGATAGCCAGGGAATTGAAGAAAATGAAGGATATGATTTCCAGTATCCCAGGGATAACACGTCCCATAGCTGATGTCCCCGCAGGTAGCCACAAGTTATCCAGATTTACTTGGCCTATATGCGACGTAGAAATCCCCAAGAAGTTCCAAACTCCCAGCATGAAGCTGTACGACGGCACTACGGATCCTGAGGAACACGTAGCTCAGTATAGAGAAAGGATGGAGATCAACCCCATCCCCATTGACATCAAAGAAGCTTGCTTATGCAAGGGATTCGGTTCAACATTGACGGGGCTAGCCCACAAATGGTTATTGAGTATTCCTTCCAACACTGTTACTTCATTTTCTCATTTGATTAACTTGTTCAATAATCAATTTTCGTGTAGTAGATCTTTTGAGAAAATGACAGGTGACTTATATAGAATTGTTCAGCGTAATAATGAATCCTTAAGGGATTGCATAACCAGATTTAGCAGAGAAGCTTTGGAAATCCCCAAACTTGACATGGCAGCTGTTGTTGAAGCCTTCAAAATGGGATTAAGAAAGTATTCCCCTTTCTATGATGACCTTCTCATGACTCCATGCAGGAATCTTGATGAACTCAGAAACAGGGCATTAAGGTTCATTCGGCTAGAGTATGACAAGAAGGCTCATGTAAACCTAGTTATCCCGAAGTATGAGTCCACCAACAAAAAATCAGACTCTCCACAAAAGTTCTCTAGGCCCAAGCCATATTCCAAGCAGGATAATCCCAGGATAAATGTTGTGGAAGAAGATGAAGACAATGAAGAGTATCCTAAAATCTCTGAATATTGTTTTAATATTGATATTAGTGGTGTGATTTGTGCCATGCAGGATCTAAGTGACAAGGCCAGATGGCCTAAGAAAAGTGAAAAACCCAGATCCATCAAAGACAAGTCCAAATGGTGTGCATTCCATGAAGACTTTGGCCATCGCACTGAAGATTGCATAGAACTTCAGAAAGAAATAGGATACCTTTTCAGCAAAGGATACCTGAAGGAACTGTTTGGAAAAAACAAGAATAAGAGTCAGGATCCTGTCAAGATACCTGAAAGGGCACATTCTCCTCCACCCGAAGATAAGGTTGTATCCTTTATTTCGGGAGGATCCGACATCTGTGGAACCTCATATTCAGCAGCTAAAAAGCGTTCGAAAGAAACAAAGATGGACAACGGAGAAAGACCTCTCCGCACTTCCACTCTGACAACTCAAAGGATCATATCCTTCGACGAGGAGGATCGATGTGATCTTGTGGATCCCAACCATGATGGTTTAGTAATCACTTTATGTATAGCTAACTGTTTTGTGCGCATGATACTCGTTGATGTAGGAAGCTCTGTGAACATTATCCAAATGGATGCTTTGAAGAAGATAGATATTCCGGAAACGGAGATTATTCCAAAATCCTCGGTTCTCGTAGGATTTAGCGGCAAGACCAAGAACACTTTGGGAGAAATCAAACTTCCAATATATATTGAGGGAACTAACTCTCCATAAAAATTTTGTGTTATTGACTCATTATCTTGTTGTAATGTGATATTATGCAGGCCTTGGATCCACAGCATGAAGGCGAGACCCTCAACATATCACCAATGTGTAAAACTCCCAAGTCCTTGGGGAGTCATCAAAATTGAAAGTGATTAGCAAGATGCCAAGGAATGTTATGCTTCATCAATGAAGTGGACTACAAAGCCTACTCAAGCATAGCAATTACAGAAACAGCCGGGGAAGGTCCTGCAAGCAAGAGAGCAGGATGTAAAAGAAGTGTCTTTGGATCCTCAGGATACTGAGATCAAAGTATTATTAGGATCAAGTATTCCTGAGGATATTGAGATGGAGTTGATATCCTTCCTAAAGAAAAGAGCTTCTACGTTCGCCTGGAAACATGAAGATATGACAGGTATCTCTAATTCTATAGTCACTCATAAACTTGGTATAGATAAATCTTTCAGGCCGGTACATCAAAAGCAAAGGAAGTTTGCCCCTGAGAGAAACGCTATCATACAAGAAGAAGTGCAGAAGCTGCTCAAAACCAAAATGATAAGAGAGGTCCAATATCCTAGATGGTTGGCCAATCTAGTTGTTGTCCAGAAGAAAAATGGAAAGTGGAGAGTGTGTGTGGACTTCACAGACCTGAATAAGGCCTGTCCAAAAGACCCATTCCCACTCCCACACATTGACTCAATGGTGGATGCAACTGCTGGCCACGAGCTGCTAACCTTCATGGATGCATCCTCAGGATTTCAACAAATTCAAATGGAGCCTTCAGATCAAGAAGATACAGCCTTCATGACTCCCACAGGTATATACTATTATACTGCAATGCCTTTTGGAATAAAAATGCAGGTGCAACATACCAGAGGTTAGTCAACATGATGTTCAAAAACCAACTGGGGGACTCAATGGAAGTCTACATAGACGACATGGTGGTAAAGTCAAGAAAGGCTGAGGATCATCTCAAAGACTTGGCAACAGCATTTGACATCCTGGATGAGTATAACATGAAGCTAAATCCAGCCAAGTGTCATTTTGGTGTCAAAGCAAGAAAGTTTCTTGGATACATGGTCACCAAGAGAGGAATAGAAGCAAGCCCTAAGCAAATCAAGGCTATCCTGGATATCAAATCACCAAGAAATGTCAAAGATGTACAAAGATTGACAGGCAGAATAGCAGCTCTCAACAGATTCATCTCAAGATCTTTAGAGAAGTGTAAAGACTTCTATAATATTCTAAGGAAGAATAAAAAGTTTGAATGGGGAGAGAAGCAAGAAAGAGCATTGGTATCCCTGAAGGAATACTTATCCTCAGCACCACTCTTGATAAAGCCAGTTGATGGTGAACCATTATCTTTGTACTTAGCTATTTCGGGGAGTGCAATAAGGGCTGTCTTGGTCAAAGATCATAAAGGTCAACAACATCCGATATATTATGTAAGTAAAAGTCTACTAGATGCTGAATCCAGGTATTCTTATCTTGAAAAGTTAATTTTAGCACTTATAATGGCTTCTACTAAATTAAGACATTATTTTGAAACTCATGTTTTTCATGTAAAAACTAGTTATCCTATTAAAGTTCTTTTGAGAAAACCAGAAATGTCAGGTAGGATGGCAAAGTGGGCTGTGAAACTTAGTACATATGATATTTTGTATAAACCAAGGACAGCCATCAAATCTCAGGCACTTGCCGACTTTGTGGCTGATTTTAGCCAGGATATACTTGAGGAAGTAGAAAAGGGCTCGGATTTTCAGTATCCTCAGCAAACATTATTCTCAGAACAACTCCAGGATGCGGTATCCTCCAAGGTAACAGGTATCCTAAATATGCTATATAACTAACAAATTGTTCATAGACTTTCCTTGTTTACCAGGTCAAAGACCGTTGCTATGATCTCCCGAAGACTCACACTTGCCTTTATTAGATCGTGGCAGCAAAGGAAACATGTTGATTAACGGGATTAACAGAAAATTGATTTAGTCCCAAAGTTTCCTAAAATATAGGGCATATTGTTAGCTTTATTTTTGTTATAAATAGAGCCAAACTCGGATCACAACACACACACTTTTATAGCACTCGAGACTTACTAGTACTCGCTCTCATTGTAATCACGATCCGATTAAGCTCCACCACTTGTAACCACTCTGTTATTAATAAATCGGTGGTGATAGTTTTCACCATCCGGGGTTTTTTTCTTGTTATCCTAAGGATAACAGGTTTTTTCCTCGCAACAAATCTCTGTGTTCAAGCCATATTTACAAGCACCTAGTCCCATTATACTAATTTGGTTGTAAAATCACACTTGTCAATTTTTGACCAAAACAAATCCTACAAGGACTGATGATTTCGGGATAATCTCCGTTTCCGGGATATCCATTTTCTTCAAGGCATCCATCTGGATAATGTTTACAGAGCTTCCTCCATCAACGAGTATCCTGCGCACAAAACAATTAGCTATGCATAAAGTAATTACCAAACCATCATGTTTGGGATCCATAAGATCACATTTATCCTCCTCATTGAAGGATATGATTCTCTGAGTTGTTAATGTAGAAGTATGGAGAGGTCTTTATCCATTGTCCATCTTCGTTTCTTTGGAACGCTTCTTAGCTGCTGAATATGAGGTTCCACAAATGTCCGATCCTCCCGAGATAAAGGATACAACCTTAGCTCCGGGTAGTGCAGAGGTGACCTTTCAGGTATCTTGACAGGATCCTGACTTTTGTTCTTGTTTCTTCCAAATAATTCCTTCATGTGTCCCTTTCTGAGAAGGTATCCTATCTCCTTCCAAAGTGCTATACAATCGTCAGTGCGATGGCCAAAGTCTTCATGGAATGCATACCATTTGGACTTGTCTTTGCTGGATCCGAGCCTTACATTTTTCTTGGGCCATCTGGCCTTGTCACCTAAATCCTGCATGGCTCATATTACACCACCAATATTAATATTAAAACAATATTCAAAGATCATCTTCGCCTTTTTCCATGGCGTTTATCCTGGTGGTATCTTGTTTGGAATAAGACTTGGGCCTAGAGAACTTCTGTGGAGGGTCTGAATTCCTATTGGTAGACTCATACTTCGGGATAACCAGATTTCCATGAACCTTCTTGTCATCCTCTAGCCGAATGTATCTTATTGCCCTGTTTCTGACTTTATCAAGATTCCTGCATGGAGTCATGACAAGATCATCATAGAAGGATGAATCCTTCTTTAACCGCATCTTGAGAGCTTCAACAGAAGCCGCCATGTCAAGGTTGGGGATATCCAAAGCTTCCCTGCTAAATCTAGTTATGTAATCCCTTAGGGACTCATTATTAGGTTGAACAATTCTATATAAGTCACCTGTCATTTTCTCAAAAGATCTACTACAAGAAAATTAATTATTGAAAGTTAATTAAATGAGCAAAGGAAGTAATAGTATTGGAGGGAATACTTAATAACCATTTGGAGGTCGGCCCCGTTAGTGTTGAACCAAATCCCTTACATAGACAGGCTTATTTGATTTCAGTGAGAATAGAATTAACCTCCATCCTCTCTCTGTATTGAGCTACGTGTTCCTCAGGATCCATAGTGCCATCGTACAATTTCATGCTGGGCATCTAGAATTTCCTAGGGATCTCCACGTCGCATATAGGCCAAGTGAACCTGGATAATATGTGACTGCCTACCGGAACTTCAGCTAAGGGACGGATTATCCTGGGATATTGGAAATCATATCCTTCATTTTCTGCAATTCCCTGGCTATCTTGGGGGATATCCCCTTATCCTGCACAGATCCACGCTTAGTGTATAAAGTAGCATTAAGTAAACTGTTACCGAGATTGTGGTTAGGTCTCTGGTATCATGAGCCTTGACGGCTAGTTCCTCCATGGAGGGTATCCTCGGGATAAGGTGACGTCTGCATAGGGATGTCATCTCCAACATGCACTTCAGAGGACACCGTGGGAGATCCTGACGAGAATATGCCGACTGGCATGGTTGAATGAGGCTGCATGTTAATGGATTCTGGCCTCGTTGGTCTGGATAACTCCGAGGATACCGGAGGATAAGTTCCCTGGTATCCTGACTGCTGATGAGACGGAATCCTTGTTGATTGTGTCCCTAAGGATCCAGGGTTCTGAAGGATAGATGATCCTGGAGAACCAAAATCAAGAGCCCTGGGCATGATTGGAGTAGCCTCATGCCCTGTTTTTTTCTTGATCCCTTCAATCTTCTTAAATAGCCTTGAGTTGAACTTCTTTTGCTGCTCCATGTGAGTTTTGACCTGTTTCATCAAAGCAAAAATATCACTGTTAGAGATAACCGGATCTACCCGTGTAGAGGTTCCCGGGTACGGTGGAAGTTCTCCTCGGAGTTGAGTGCTCTTCTTTGGGACAGACGGAGGACCGGGGTTAACACTTGAAGTAGTGGTGACCGGAGCAAGGATGGAGCTAGTTTTTGGTTGTGAGGCCAAAATGAAGGGATGAAAGTAATTGAGAATGAAACAAACAGTTTTGATGGATTAAAGCACCGATAGCCCTACGGTGGGCGCCAAATTTTTTTGGTCAAAAATTGACAAACGTGATTTTACAACCAAATTAGTAAAATGGGACTAGGTGCTTCTAAAAATGGCTTGAACATAAAGATTTGTTGCGAGTAAAAAAAACTCGTTATCCTGAGGATAACAAGAAAAAAACCCCGGGCGGTGAAAACTATCACCGCCAGTTTATTAATAACAAAAATCGGTTACAAGTGTGGAGCTAAAACTCGATCATGGTTACAGAGAATGCGAGTACTGGTAAGTCTCGTGTGTCTAGAGTGTGTGTAACGATCTGAGTTGGTGCTCTATTTATAACAAAAAGTAGCTAACAAACTTTCCTATAAATTAAGAAACAATAGACTAATTCCATTTAGCCATTAATCCCTTCATTAAGCACGTGTCCTTTTTGAACACGTCCTATTAAAGGCAACTCCGAGTATTCAGTAAATCACCATTAATCTCTTGACCTGGTAAACAAGGAAAGATGGCGAACAATTTGTTAGTTATATAATAGATCTAGGATACCTGTTTTGGAGGATACCGTGTCTTGAAGTAATCCTAAACATACTGCTTGCCCAGTATACTGAAAATCCAAGTCCTAAAGTGACCACTGGAGCAAAGATGGAACTGGTTTTTGGTTGTAAAGACATGATGAAGGGACGAAAGTGATTGAGAACGAAGTAAACGGTTTTGAAGGACTGAAGCATCGATTGCCCCGCGGTGGGTGCCAAATTGTTTTGGTGAAAAATTGGCAAGTGCAATTTCGTAACCAAATTAGTGAGTGAGGTATGGTGCTTAAATGAAAATGAATGTAAAAATGAAGTAACACAAGGATTTGTTGCGAGGAAAAAAAACCCGTTATCCTGAGGATAACAAGAAACAAAACCCTGGGTGGTCAAAACTATCACCACCAGTTTATTAATAATCGAAAGAGGTTACAAGTGTTGGAGCTATCTGGATCGTGCTATAATGAACGATTACCGCTAAGTATCGAGTGCTTGAATTGTGTGTGAAATGATCCAAGCTTTAACTCTATTTATTCAAAAA
This sequence comes from Bidens hawaiensis, assembly GCF_021521415.1. NCBI lineage: Eukaryota > Viridiplantae > Streptophyta > Magnoliopsida > Asterales > Asteraceae > Bidens > Bidens hawaiensis. Next base: position 54,947 of record NW_027498035.1, read on the forward strand.
TTCAGCTAACTATAATTCCTAAAAATCCGAAAATGGTAGACTACTTCAAATTAGCCGTTTAAGCTCCATGACTTCCATTAAGCACGTTTTCTTTGAAGTAGTTGAGTTGTTGTCCGAGTCTTCAGGGAATCATGTGTACGTTACCAGACCTGGTAAACATCAAAGAAAGGCGATTGAATCGTTACTTAGACAATATATTAAGGATACCTGATGCTTGGGATGATATTGTATCCTGAAGTTATCCTGAATACATCGCTTGTTTAGGATACCGAAAATTTGACGCCTAACAATCACCTACTCCTAGCAAAATTTTATTACAACAATAGCTACCATTTAAGTATTGGTATGCCGCCATTTGAGATGTTGTATGGTAGACGTTGTAGAACTCCAGTATGCTGGGGAGAAATTGGTCAGAAAGAAATTGGAAGTTTAGAAGTTGTGCAAGAAACCTCTTCAAGGTTGGATCAAATAGAAGAAAGAATGAAAGCTACTCATGATCGCCAGAAATCTTATGCTGATAAGTGACGAAGACCGATTGAGTTTAACGTTGGTGACAGCATGATGTTCAAGGTCTCGCCTTGGAAGGGAACCATTCGCTTCCGAAAGAGAGGAAATTTGAGTCCAAGGTACATTGGATCGTTTAAGATTATAGATAGGTTAGGTGAAGTGGCGTATAAGCTTGAATTGCCGGAAGAATTGGAAGGAATTCACTCTACCTTTCATGTTTCTCACTTGAGGAAATGTCTAGCTGATGTCACGTCTCTCAAGCCATTAGAAGACGTCAAAGTGGATGAGCAACTTAAATACATTGAGCAACCAGTTAAGATAATGGATATAAAGGAGAAGTAGCTTTGTCGTAAGGTCATTACTTTAGTCAAAGTGATATGGAAGCATCGTAAGGAATCAGATGCTACTTGGGAAGCTGAGGACGAAATGAGAAAGTTCTACTCGTAGTTGTTTAAGTGATAATTAGGTTTCGGGAACGAAACCTCATTAAATGAGTGTAGACTTGTAATATCCGGCTTTATAAAAATAAATAAATGAGTTTCATTTACTTAAATAAGCGTTGTCATTTAATTAGGATAACAATAAGTGGAGTTATGGGCTTAGAATCAAAAAGATGGATGAAGGGAATGGTTTTGTGCCTTAAGGTCCATGGGCTTATGCTATATAAGCACCATAAACCTCCCCAAAACCCTAAACCCCTCATTTCCATTATCTTGCCTCCGCACACTCAAAAATACACACAAACACTCCCTTCTCTCAATTGGATCCAAGATCCAAGAGAAACCAAAGTGTTTTGTGGTTCAGTCTTCACCAATAGCAAGAAACGTACCACGATTCAAGTGTTGTTCAAGAACCGATCTAACCCGGTTCATCTTGAGGTATCTTTTAAGCTTAAAAGACTAGATTTTGATATCGGTTTGCTAAGGATTTTGTAGAGTAACAAATAGGGTTATAACATGTAAGAAAAACATAAACTTTGTAGTAAAAGAATTAACGGGTGCAATTTGGTATGAACAAGTATGTACAGACTGAGTAAGAGCAAGTAGATGAAGTTGTTATAGCCCAGAACTTGTTATAATGATAAGACGGGTCTTAGAGGGTCGAAAGAAAACGATTATACCAAAAAAAACAAGAAAACCCAGTTTGGATCCATTCATAATAATGCGATGCGATTCATTTTGGCAGAATTTGACCCGAGTGGTTGCAAATGAGATCCGATTATATGCGATCAGATTGGTTGCAAATGCGATCCGATTGGTTTCATAATGCGATCCGATTGCAACTTAACTTCTGTTTCAACCTTGCCATGGCATGCTGATATTATTATTAATTTTCTTATTGCAGATACCATTCCGGAGTTTTGGCCGAGGAAGAAGAAGTAGCATTTTCTCTTGCAGGTAAAGTACTACGTATGGGAAGATTCTTGTTCAAAGTTGGAGCGGACCAAGTAATGAGATGTTGCATACCAGAGGAAGAGGTTCGAAGTGACTTGCAACATGCGCATTCGTGAGCTTGTGGAGGCCATTTTAGCAGCCAGTACACAGGACATCGCGTGCTTGCATGTGGATTTTATTGGCCTACCATCTACGTCAAATTCCTAAGTGGAATTATGTATATTAAAAGGCTTCAAAAGAGCAAACCCGCAGTTTATCTGCCAAACAAGTGATGCTACAAGTATAATCAATGACATAAATTGTTTAAACAATCAAAGCAATAAACAAGCAAGATCAAAGCATAAACTCAATCAAACTCTTAGTATTTAAGCATATTAAATCTGATCAGAAGTTAAGTTACACAAACCCTAGCCTAGAATGAACATGGGAATTTAGCCGAGCATCGACATATCCATTAAAACACTTATATTGATGAACATGCGGTCAATGATGGAACCGGAAGCTTCGGGATAACTGAAAGTCGACCTTGGGAACCTCTTCTGCCTCTGAAAGTTGTGATATCCCGAATGGTGAGGTTAATGGGTTTATATAAGGCAAAACCAAGATTTTTTCGGTTTTATGTCAGTTCGCGTCGCGCAAAGTTGCCATAGGGTTCATCTTCACGTCGCGCGAAGGAAAAAATAGTCGGGTTGCATAACCTTTACCTTTAGTCTGTTTTGCATAACCTTTACCTTGATAATATTTTCCTTACATAAAACGTTTGGACCTTATTCCCTTTTTGTTTACTGACGTAGGCTGTCGCGGTCTACTCAAATAATAAATTTTAAATACTTAAATACCTATAATAAGTACGGTTAAGTAAGGTCATCTCCACAGGAACTCAAGGAAAGTGCTAATTTAATATTACTAAAATAATTAATTAACTAAAGTCGGACAGGCGATGTCAAGCAGTTTTTGAATAAGATTAATTAAAACTAAACAATTACTTAAAAAGATTTTGTAAACAATATTGAAGGAAAGTATTCACTCTAGGTTCGGGTAATGTGACATCTAACTTAATCACATATTCAAATGACTTGATTGCGTAGTAATTGCTAGACCTATTAGTTTGAATGTGATGACAAACAATACCCTAACCGAATTGTTGACACAACTGAACTTAGTCTACCCAATTACCAATTTATGTTATGAAAACCAATTAATTTGCAAAGACCGATGATTACTAGTTCAATGACACAAGATCTTACCCTAAGTGTTGATGAACACAACCAAACAAGTGATGCAACAAGTAATAATCAATGATATAAATTGTTTAAACAATCAAAGCAATAAACAAGCAAGATTAAAGCATAAACTCAATCAAACTCTTAGTCTTTAAGCATATTGAATCTGATTAGAAGTTAAGTTACACAAACCCCAACCTAGAATGAAAACGAGAATTTAGCTGAGCATCAACATATCGATTAAAACACTTATCTTAATGAACATGCGGTCAATGATGGAACCGGAAGCTTCGGGATGGCTGAAAGTCGACCTTGGGAACCTCTTCTGCCTTTGGAAGTCGTGATATCCCGAATGGTGAGGTTAATGGTTTTATTTAAGGCAAAATCTAGATTTTTTCGGTTTTATGTCGGTTCGCGTCCCGCGAAGTTGCCATAGGTTTCGTCTTCGCGTCGCGCGAAGGAAAAAATAGTCGGCTTCGATCTGATGCAACTTCGCGCCACGCGAAGTTGTCTGGCCTGCATCTTCGCGTCGCGCGAAGATGTAAAATCATGAAAAACTTTATTTTCTTCTCTTTACTGCCTCGTGATGCGTGCACGTCCAATCTCTCACTTCTAAATCTTCATTCCAAGCTTGTAAATATCCTCGATAAGCTCCATAACTTCCAAGTCCCTGAAAACACATAGCAATGCTTGAATTACCAATGTTAATTCATTTATTTTAATAAAATTAACTAACTTTTACCCAACCATCGCATCCCCACACTTATCCTTTTTCGTCCCGAAAAAGATTTTGCAATGGAATCAGAATCAGAGACTATTTTCAAAATACTTCTTAGATTATCTTAATTAAGCACAAAGAACACAAAAACCGCGATTGCTAATATTGTTGTCCACTTAAACCCATGCCTCAATACTTACCGGGAAAAATAAGGTGTGACAGTTTTATTTAGTTTATATGATTAAAATGGAACCCACACCTCAAAGCCCTGAAGCCGCCTTAACATGCTTCATTATAGTTTTACCGAGCCAGACCACCCCAACTTGACTTAAACCATAAAATCAGACGATCAAAATTTTGCACATTTGTACAATTGTTAAGCCCATATGTAACAGCTAAGACAATCTTAGATATTTTTATCGAACCAAAACCTAAACTTAAGCATCCAAGTCTACCATAATGGCCATTAGATACGATTAAGGTGCAATTAAGTAACTAACTAGCAAATAGCCCCCACTACATGACATACCCCTGTTATCAAGCAATACCCCAAAGTCCATCACCATAGGTGACTAGGCACGAATTCACCTGTAAGGCTTACATATGACGTGTCCCGTGTGGTCCGTTTCTTGATGGTAATGAGACGCGAGCATAGGGACCCCATATGACTAACAGCGTGGATGATCAAGTCATTAATGAATTTATACTTTTACAACACTTTTTGTGATCATGTTTAATGACTTATGATTTGGCAGATAAACTGCGGTTTGCTCTTTTGAAGCTTTTTAATATACATAATTCCACTTAGGATTTATGCATACAGATGATAAACCGCATATACAGACCCATGGTCTCCAAACCCCAGATCATCCCATCAATAGAGGATTTAAGGCCATAAAACCATACGTCTATAAAGTGTTAACCACTTAAACTAGCAGTATTTTTATTTATGTTTATATTACAAGTCATCTAGCATACTCTAACGTTAAGCCTATCCAAGCATTATACAATAACTATTCATATTTTAAAATCTCTTTTTGGTGACCAAATCTAATAAAAGGCTTGAGTATGGCCTAATCTTTCATTTCAGTCCTTACACAGGCTTAGCTAAAACCCTGAAGGCGTTTCCCACTAAAAATCAAGCATTTTAAAGGTTCAATTAAGTCTACAACCAAATTGTCCTTTCATTCTCAAGGCTGAGCCTACCGGCGACACATCCTAAATTAAGTTTGTTCCCGTTTTTATTATCTCTTATTATATAATAATTTTGAAAAACAATCCCCGATTTTTCTATCATTTTCCATTTATTATGCAAAAAATCTTAATTCAAAGAACATTAAACTTTTAAATTTTTCAATTTCTCCCCCATCCCCACACTTGAGGCAAACATTGTCCTCAATGTTTAAAATTTAACAACTTAAATAGGGACGGGGTTGAAATTCACTTTGACAATTTTAAAAACCGGACCTAATGTGATGGTGGTAAATTATACATAAATACAATTACACTTTTAACACAAATAAAACAAATAAATTATGAAAACGAAATCACCTGATAGAAAAGAAAACTCTCACGTGCAACTCTCGTGCCCTCGATGATCTCTCGGTGAACTTACCTCTTCAACTCTCAAAATAAAATCTGCAAACTCTCAAACATGTAGAAGCACGCTTCTCACAAATGTTAAAAATATAGGTATTTTAAATCGTTTTCAAAACCATTCATTTTAAATTACCAACCAAGATTAATGAATTTCATAACCAAATTTGTTAAACGAGTAAAAATGTTAAAAGACCAAACTCACTTTCGTAGGAATCACGGTTGCATTTAGCGTATGCAACAAGCCCTTTAAACCCCCCGGTAGCCCGGGTGGACGAGTATGGTCTCGTGAGGGTTTATAGTGAACTACACCCACAAGTTCAAATACAAAATATACAAGCAACCACCCATATAAATAAGTCCCTTCAAGTAACCCAACCGAACCGCCCATACTACCAATAAGCAAAATAATAATAATAATATCAGTACAACCCATAAGACAATAAAAACATAATAAAAGAAAATTTCAAATAGGACCCAAAATATCGGTTGTTAGGGCTGCTTCCATCAACACCTACTGCGCATCAGAATCCTCCTCGTCGTCATCATCTCCATCCCACCAGCTCCAGAACCTCCAACACCTGCATCATAAAAACCACTCATGCCATACTGTCCATAACCACTATACCCAGTAGCTGACACATTTCCATACCCACGAGATTCTCCCCCATCCCCACAGCAGGAGGAAATGTGGGAAATATTTAAACAAGTAAAAATTAATTTACCCCTCATAGATGCAATTAAACAAGCCCCTGCATATGCTAAATATTTGAAAGACTTGTGCACTCAAAAACGAACTCACAAGTTGCCCAAACAAGTTGATTTAACTGCAAATGTGAGTTTCGTTTTGACGGGTATCCTCCCACCCAACCTACAGATCTGGGAACGCCGATTATAAACATTCAAGTGGACGATTTTAAAATGACAAGGGCGTTGTTAGATCTCGGGGCTGGGGTGAGTATTCTCCCGGGAAGCTTGTATGACCAATACGACTTTGGTCCACTTAGAAAAGCCGACACCACCGTGGTGTTGGCCGACTTGACACTCAAGCTTCCTAAGGGAATCGTGACCGATGTGATTGTGATGATAGAAGATTTCTATTACCCAGTTGACTTCCTGGTTCTAGACTACGTGACGGTTAACCCGAAACGGCAACCAAACGTGATTCTCGGTCAGCCCTTTTTGGCCAACGCAAATAATTTAATAAGCTGTAGAACCGGGGTAGTGGACATCGCTTTTGGTAATATGAATCTTCGGCTTAATGTGTTTTCAAACGTGTCTAACCCTCTAGCGAGTGATGAATGCTTCGCGGCTGAAGTCATTGACGTGTTGAACCCTCACAAAAGTGAGGATGATGCCACAGAGGAGTGTGCTATGTGTTGCAGGAAAACAGTTGAGCAAGCATTGCAATTTCAAGAAAAAAAAAAGGCATTAGAGTTGTATGCGTCGTGTATTGGGAAACCACCATGGTCTCAGTAGGTATAGAGGTTTCCCGATACTATTGATTCGAAGTTGAGACCATAATTGGAGAGTGCGCCGGCTGTTGAATTGAAGGAGCTCCCGAAACACCTGAAATACGTGTTCTTGGGGGAAGGAGAGACTTTACCGACCATCATCGCTGCAAATTTGGAAGACGAGCAAGAGAAGGCGTCGGTGGAAGTCTTGAAAGAGCATAAGGTGGAGATTGGTTGAACGATAGCAGATTTGAGAGGGATCAGCCCATCCATTGTCATGCATAAAATTATCACCAACCCTGAGGCAAAACCCGGTCATGATGCACAAAGATGGTTGAATCCAAACATGCGGGAGGTAGTGAAGAAGGAGGTCTTGAAGTGGTTGGACGCGGGCGGGCATCATTTTTCCGATATCAGATAGCACGTGGGTAAGTCCAACACAAACGGTTCCAAGGAAGGCGGGTATTCAGATAACCCGTAACGAGAGAGGTGAGGAAATAGCCACCCGACCGGTAACCGGGTGGCGGATTTGTGTTGATTATAGAAAGTTGAATGCGGCAACATCCAAATATCATTTTACCTTGCCGTTCATTGACCAAATCATCGAGAAACTTGCAGGTCAGAAGTATTACTGTTTTCTAGATGGCTATTCGGGGTACAATCAGATTGCTATACACCCCGATGACCAATATAAGACCACTTTCACTTGTCCATGCGGCACTTTCGCATTTAGGTGAATGACTTTTGGTTTGTGTAATGCCCCGGACACCTTTCAAAGGTGTTTGATGAGTATCTTTTCAGATATGGTCGGGGATTCGCTTGAGATTTTTATGGACGATTTTTTGATTTTCGGGTCATCTTTTGAAAAATGCCTAAATGAATTAACTAAGTTTTTAAAAAGATGTGTTGAAACGAATTTGGACTTAAGTTGGGAAAAGAGCCACTTTATGGTTCAAGAGGGGACGGTTTTGGGACATGTCATCTCAAGTAGGGGGATTGAGGTTGACCGAGCGAAAATCCATGTCATATCTAACTTACCACCGCCTACTAATATAAAAGGGATAAGGGCATTTTTGGGTCATGCCGGTTTTTACCGACGGTTCATTAAGAATTTTAGTGTCATATCTAAACTGCTGTGTAATTTGTTGTTAAAAGATGTGTCATTTTTTTAACGAAGAGTGTCTTAAGGCTTTGAATGTATTAAAAAACAAATTGGTTGAAGCCCTGATCTTGTTGTCACCTGATTGGTCCCTTCCATTTGAGATTATGTGTGACGCAAGTGATTACGTGGTCGGGGCCGTGTTGGATCAATGGGTGGATTATAAGCCCGTTGCCATATACTACGCGAGCAAAACCCTTTCCGATGCTCAAATTAATTACACCACTACGGAAAAGGAGTTGCTTGCGGTAGTATATGCACTTGATAAGTTTCGATCTTACATTTGGGGGAGCAAGGTTATTGTTTTTTCAGATCACAGCGCAGTCAAGTACTTGATGGAGAAGAAGGATGCAAATCCGCGCTTGATCAGGTGGATTTTACTACTCCAAGAGTTTGATGTGGAGATCCGTGACAAGAAAGGAAGCGAGAATGTGGTAGCGGATCATTTGTCGAGACTTGTAGGACAAGAAGAGGAGGAGAAAGACGAGAGAGCCATCAATGAGTCCTTCCCGGATGAGCAATTGTTTTCTGTTTCAACCTTGCCATGGTAGGCTGATATTATTAATTTTCTTGTTGTAGATACCATTCCGGAGTTTTGGCCGAGGAAAAAGAAGCAGGATTTTCTCTCGCAGGTAAAGTACTACGTATGGGAATATCCGGACTTGTTCAAAGTTGAAGCGGACCAAGTGATAAGACGTTGCATACCAGATGAAGAGGTTCTGAGTGTCTTGCATCATGCGCATTCATGAGCTTGTGGAGCCGTTTCAGCAGCCAGTACACAGGACATCGCGTGCTTGCATGTGGATTTTATTAGCCTACCATCTACGTCAAAATCTTAAGTGGAATTATGTATATTAAAAGGCTTCAAAAGAGCAAACCCGCAGTTATCTGCCAAACAAGTGATGCTACAAGTAATAATCAATGACATAAATTGTTTAAAAAATCAAAGCAATAAACAAGCAAGATCAAAGCATAAACTCAATCAAACTCTTACTCTTTAAGCATATTGAATCTGATCAGAAGTTAAGTTACACAAACCCTAGCCTAGAATGAACACAAGAATTTAGCCAAGCATCGACATATCGATTAAAACACTTATCTTGATAAACATGCGGTCAATGATGGAACCGGAAGCTTCGGGATGGCTGAAAGTCGACCTTGGGAACCTCTTCTGCCTCTAAAAGTTGTGATATCCCGAATGGTGAGGTTAATGGGTTTATATAAGGCAAAACCAAGATTTTTTCGGTTTTATGTCGGTTCGCGTCGGTTTTATGTCGGTTCGCGTCGCGCGAAGTTGCCATAGGGTTCATCTTCGCGTCGCGCGAAGGACAAAATAGTCGGGTTGCATAACCGTTACCTTTAGTTTGTTTTGCATAACCTTTACCTTGATAATATTTTCCTTAAATAAAACGTTTGGACCTTATTCCCTTTTTGTTTACTGACGTAGGCTGTCGCGGTCTACTCAAATAATCAATTTTAAAGATTTAAATACCTATAATAAGTACGGGTAAGTAAGGTCATCTCCACAGGAACTCAAGAAAAGTGCTAATTTAATATTACTAAAATAATTAATGCAGTTTTTGAATAAGATTAATTAACACTAAACGATTACTTAAAAAGATTTTGTAAACAATATTAAAGAAAGTATTCACTCTAGGTTCGGGTAATGTGACATTTAACTTAATCACATATTCAATTGACTTGATTGCGCAATAATTGCTAGACCTATTAGTTTGATTGTTATGACAAACGATACCCTAACCGAATTGTTGACACAACTGAACTTATAGACACCCAATTACCAATTTATGTTATGAAAACCAATTAATTTGCAAAGACCGATGATTACTAGTTCAGTGACACAAGAGCTAGCCCTAAGTGTTGATGAACACAACCAAACAAGTGATGCAACAAGTAATAATCAATGACATAAATTGTTTAACCAATCAAAGCAATAAACAAGCAAGATCAAAGCATAAACTCAATCAAACTCTTAGTCTTTAAGCATATTGAATCTGATCAGAAGTTTAGTTACACAAACCCTAGCCTAGAATGAACACAGGAATTTAGCCGAGCATCAACATATCGATTAAAACACTTATCTTGATGAACATGCGGTCAATGATGGAACCGGAAGCTTCGGGATGGCTGAAAGTCGCCCTTGGGAACCTTTTCTGCCTCTGGAAGTCGTGATATCCCGAATGGTGAGGTTAATGGGTTTATATAAGGCAAAACCTAAATTTTTTCGGTTTTATGTTGGTTCGCGTCGCGCGAAGTTGCCATAAGGTTCGTTTTCGCGTCGCGCGAAGCACAAAATAGTCGGGTTCGATCTGATGCAACTTCGCGCCGCGCGAAGTTGTCTGGCATGCATCTTCACGTCGCGCGAAGATGTTAAATCACAAAAAACTTTATTTTCTTCTCTTTACTGCCTCGTGATGCGTGCACGTCCAATCTCTTACTTCTAAATCTTCATTCCAAGCTTGTAAATATCCTCGATAAGCTCCATAACTTCCAAGTCCCTGAAAACACATAGCAATGCTTGAAGTACCAATGTTCATTCATTTATTTAACTAAAATTAACTAATTAATATATAAAATTAACTAACTTTTATCCAACCATTCTTTACCATTTAGGTGCTACGTTTCTTCTTCATGAAGAAACACGTATATGCTAGGTTTCTTCCTCAAGAAGAAACGTTAATTTGACTATATCTCCTACATATAAAACTTTATATTTATGAATTATAAAGAATCAATATTTTTGCTATACCATTGGCTTAAGAAAAGCTATATTTAACTTTATGTTTAATCAAGGTATGGGCTATAGACTAGGGTCTAAGCCAATATAATATTATACTTAGACAAAATCCCTACCTTATGCAAGTACTTTGAATGAAATGTCTTGGCTTAAAGAGGGCACCACTCCTTATTGTCGGGTATTTTGAGGGAATCAAACCGTCAGAACTTTTACCACTTGCATGTACTTCAAGAAAACGAACATGTCGGAACCATAACAATGGCACGAACTTCAAGGTATGTGTGTGTAGAGAAAATGTGTTGAGAAGCTTTGGCTGGTCACCCTGGGCACCTTTTTATAAGCGAAAATTCTGTTCCGCCACGTATCGTGACAAGCCATTTAACTACCTCTTATTATTTTAACATGTCTTGTCACGCGACGTGTGTGAGGGGTGGTCGTCGCGTAGCGCGACTCTGCCCACAAGGGTTACATCGTCACCCCTAGACCTGCCACATGTCGCCACGTGGTCTGTCACGTGTTGACACGTGGTTGGGCACGTTTCACCTTGCCATGGTGACTACGTCACTTAGCGCGATGAAGGAATGGGTGGGTTCGTCTCGTAGCGTGACACCGCCCATTCTCGAGTGTTGAAACATTCCCGTCGTGTAACGCGACGGGTTTGATTTTGATTCGTCGCGTAGCGTGACGAATCTTGAAACTCAAAATTTTTGTTTATAATCCCCTAACTTTTGAATTTGTTAGATTTGGCCCGAAAGTTTAGGATGTTACACCCCGTTAAAAGGGACTTAAAGGCGTTATACTTTTTTTAGAATTTCAAACAAATGTTTTAAAGTCTGTTTGTCGGAAAGAGTATACGAGTTGATTGATATAAAACATAGCTCGAAACGGTGATCCAAACGGTTTGATTTTTGTTAATTGTATGCTCAAACACCCGAATTGAAACATTGTTTCGTCGTTTTAGAGCAACGTTTTAAACTAACTTTAACAACAATCGACTCATACTCCTACCGATCAAAAGCCCTAAAATATTAATTTGAAATTCAGAACAAAAGCCTTAAAACATTAGTTTGAAATTCAAGAAAAGTATAACGCCATTAAGCCCTTTTTAACGGGAAACATTGCGGGCCAAGTTTTTTTAATTTTAGGATCACCAATAGCGATAAAATGAAAATGAATTATTATCGCTAATACTATTTAATAAAGATTATTAAAATCCAATAAACCTTAAAATTGTGTATAGTAACTATAATTATAATATTATAAATAAGTATATAGTAAAAAGCAAGCTGGAGTCTCTAAATTTTAGAATGTACACACATTTAAGCGATCCTAAGAGCATTCTCATCCAACCCCTCATTTAATGTGAGGGGTGTTTTATAATTTAGGGAGTGATTTAGGATGTTATGAATGAAGGGTTTTTATATTTTAGAAAAAGTAGTGATTTTTCTGTATATTTGAAAAGTTACTGTTCATCCCTAATAATTTTTTAATATATTTAGAGAGTGGTTGTGAGTGAAAGAAAGAGAAAAGAAAATGATAAAATGTATAAAAAAATATTATTTAATTGAAATAGAGAGAGAAAATATAATGAATTTTAGTGTAATTTTTAGTTTAGGAATAAAGAGTGGGATGAGAATGCTCTAACACTACATTTATTGACACCCTCATTTGAGATCGATTACCAAGTGGCACAAACATAGAAAAGAAAAGTAATTTTTTATTGTTAATGCATATAACCCATAGCTTGCCACCCATTTGCATGACAATCGCATATAATTATTGGCTTTTTTTATTATTTTTTTTTCTTTACTTTTTGTTCTTTTCACATAAAATTTAATTTTTGTTTATACAATTTAACGTTTTTTTAAAATTTAATTTATGTTTATATAATTTAACTTTTTTTTAATCTAAAAATATAATCTTGTTTAGATTTTCTTTATTAGCATTCCGATAAGCATTCTTATCAAAAACAGAGTTCTTTAAAATATATGTTGTTTTTGTATAAATTCAAAAAAATTTATTTCTAGTTCAAATTTACAAATAGTATATACATTATTTATTTAGAAAACAAAAGGAAAACTACTAATTTAGACAGAAAACATGGATGCTTTTTAAAGTGTACACACATTCAAGTTACCACTTGCGGTCCCAAATTTAAAAAAGTTGGCCCTAATAGTCCCCCGTTAAAAATGACTTAACGACGTTATACTTTTTTCCGAATTTCAAACTAACGTTTTAGGGCTTTTGATCGGAAGGACGACACGAGTAGATTGATGTAAAATTTCGTTCGAAACGGTGCTCCAAAACGATAAAACAATGCTTCAATTCGAGTGTTTGAACTTACAATTAACAAAAATCAAATCGTCTGGATCACCGACTCGAGATTTTTCATCAATCGACTCGTATCCTCCTTACGATCAAAAGCCCTGAAATGTTAGTTTGAAATTCAGAAAAAAGTATAACACCGTTAAGTCATTTTTAACAGTGGACCATTGAGGGCCAACTTTTTAAAATTTGAAACCCCCAGTGGTAATAAAATAAACAGAGATTATTATCAGCCAATACCAGACAATAGAGATTACTATAATCCAATAAACCCTTATTTAAGAACAAAAAGAAAACTACCGACTTAAGACAGAAAACACAAAAACCAAGTTTACAATTAACAAAAAAAGCCTCACAAATACAGACTTGTGTAAGAAAAAGGTTATGAATCAACACATGCTTTTGGGACATCTTTTTGAGACATAGATTCATTCAACAAACTCTTGACACCAATACAAAAGGCTAGAAACCAAAATTGGATTTGACGTTTTTGTTGTTAAGCACCACCATTTCATGTCTCTTCCATCGCCTCGGCCTCACCATCGGCCTCGCCCTTTTCAACTCGCTTACCTGAAATATCACCACAAAAAGACGATTCAAAATGGATAAACCAATTTAGTATTCCAACAAAAAAAATAAAAAACTCATGCCAATTCACCTTTATGCCACCACAAGAAGAACCGTGAACTTGATATGTGCCACAAAATCACCTATAAACCGCAATTAATCATTGTTTCATCCCAGGTAAACAATAATAACAATAACTAAAGAAAAATACTAAAAAAATGAAAATATGTCGTACCAGGCTTTTCATGAAGAACAGGGTATGGCTGCAAAAGCTCATGGTTAACACATTCTACCAATCCCAACCGAGCACGTTTCTCTTCCAAAGCCCTATCACAAACAAACACCAAGCACACCCACTTCTGTTTTAAAAGTTTATAAAATTAAAACACCAAAAATATGAAAGGATACCTAGCTGAAAATGGCATGATTGGAAAATTCTGACTGATCTCGCTGAATATAAACCGAGACACTTTCATCTTCAAGTGATAACTCTTGTCAACAGCTCGTTTATAAATCGTCGTCTGTTTTTCATCCAACAACTTCGGCTGCAAAACAATCATGAATCCATTTCAGTTATAGCATGAAACCGCAAGAAATAAAAGATTAAAACTAAATGAAATAATCACCTTGCCATCTCCTGTGCTGGTGACAATATCAATTGCATAAACTTCATTTTCCTCAAACTCTGCATCATCAACCCTTGTCTCTGGATTTGAGACACTCAATACCACTTTGTTTCCGTCAATCACAAACTGTTTCAGTTGATGGCTCAAAACACCTTCCACAATTTTGCAGTCGTATGCAGCAGCAACCTCTTGAATGGCTTTTGTCACATCTTGGTTCTGAAGAAACAAAATCAAACAAAAAAATGAATTAATATAGACTGACAAGACGAACAATATTTAAATTAACCATTTGGAAATACAAGAACATGATTCCTATCAGTGTAACTATGACTATTAAAAGCATAATTGGAGAAACTCCATTGCACATAAATGCCATCATCATGTAGAAGAATCATGTTTTAATGTAAAAATATTCATGAAAATTTAGAAAACTAGAAAAGAATTAACTTAAAATTAAAAAAAACAAAGCATGAGTAACTATGACAAAAGCAACATTTGAAATAGTCACCAGTAGCTATTGATAAATAGTCATCATTTATAAATAGGTAGCACCGATCAAGACTACATCATATATTGGAACATGATTTCTATCAGTGTAACTATGACCATTAAAAGCATCATTGGAGCAACTCCATAGCATGCATATATATAAAGCATCATCTTTAGAAATATCATGTTTCAAAATACTCAAAAAACAACATAAACAAAATGCAAAAATAGTAAATGGGACAATCAAGAGTAATATGATATTATACTCTAAAAGAGCTGACCATAGTTGTCAATAGCGAATAGCGGTAAATAGCGACAACCTACCTATATGCTATGTAGCGATAGCGAATAGCGGACGCTATTTGATGTTTAGCGATTAGGTATTAGAACTTTTTTTATAAAAAAAGTAGAAATAAATACCAACAAATTAACACTTATAATCAGTAAATTGCACCAACGAAGCAATTATAATCAATAAATCCTATCAAATTAGCAATTATAATGAATAAATTCTAACAAGATAGCAATTATAATCTTATTTTTGTCTAAAAATTTATATCAAATACTTTAAAAAACAAATTAATAGAAACCAGTGATTAATTAATTATCGTCAAACCCCTTAATTTTCTCAAATCTGGCAGTTAAGATTTAATTAAAAAGAAAATACCCCAATTAGTGGAGGCAGTTAAAATTAAATTATACCCCAATTAGCTCCTCATGAACAACGTAGCCACTTCCTCATAATATGCAGTCTGCTGCAAACTGTATTTTGGAAAAACTGAAATCTAAATTTGGATTTCAGAAGCACTGAATTCGCTTTGGAAGCACGCTACTTCTTCATGCCAATCTAATAACCAATTACCAGGTTCTACTAGTTCTCTTCTTAAAAACCATACAAAACTCATAATTAAAAAAATTACCGCTATTTTAGCACTATTAGGTCGCGAAATGGGATTTGGCGGGAAATAATCTATACGCTACGCAATTCGCTGTAACGAGCGCCATGAGCGATGTTGACAACTATGGAGCTGATGATATGAGCTAAAATGACGCGTAAATAAAAAAAACAAAAAAAATCATTTAACAAATGTAAGCTCACTAAGAGAGACACACAACCAATCGAGTGGATAAGCATGCAAAAAGTTATCAAGCTGGCATTGTTATAGGCAACAGGGAAAAAGAGGAAATCAAAAAACATGTGATCACCTCGGCAAAGTTGCCCCATCTAAGAACTCCAAAAAAATTTACGCGTATAACAGATAATGACTTGTAGATTAAAAAAACAAATAGCTTTTACACCAGAAAAAAAGAATACAAGTTTCGCAGAAAAAAGTGTAAGCTCAAAAGGCTTATGGTCAACTAACAGATTAGATGGCTAGATACACATTGGAAACCTGATATAAGCAAGATCATTGCGAGCAACAGGGAAAAAGAGAAACCAATATACAATGATCACCTCGGCAAAGTTGCCTTATCTAAATCATAGTCACAGAAATCACTCATACTGCCGCGAATTTCGTATTGGTACGAAATGTACCGGGTCGGAATTCGTTTTCGTTCCGAACGTGGGTTCAATTCGCGAACCAAGAACAACAGTCGTCGATTCAATTGAACCCTAAAACGTGCATCGGAATCGCTGGTACGTCGATTCAATTGAACCCTAATTCGCGCATTAGGAATCGATGGTACAACATTCCAATTTGATTGGGGGTTTTCGGAAATCGATCTTGAATTGGGTTTCAGATCTGGCTCCCATGACCAAAACCCTAAAACTGAAATGAAGCGCCGCTGCTTTCTTTCAGTTTTTTCTTCCATAAAACTTCAATTTTAACCCTTAGGTTTGTATTTTTATTAAATTTAGCCCTATACTTTACTACTAAAATTTATATTTTGCAATATAATATAGGAACTTGTCTATTTCATAAAATTACATTCAAATATCTGTGTGTGTATATAAATAATAAACTGAAAATAATTGTTTAAATATATAACTTTTACTTTTTATAAGATATATAACTTATATATTAATTTTTTATATACACCTCAAACCAGACTATATGGTACACCGTACCGGTTCGTACCGAAATGAACCTAGCCCTCTCCGTACCGAATTCGTCTAGCCTAGAGAATTGCGTACCCGAACAGCGTTCCCGTACCGGAGCGAAACGCGATTTATGTGACTATGATCTAAATAAAAAACTAGTTTGCTTTTAAAATAATAATGAAAAAAGAGTAAAAACAATCAGGAATTCATATTTCACAAACTTCTCAAAACAAAACTGGAGTTGATGAAGGTCAAAACTTCACCCCAGAAAAGTAGCCTCAATTAAAAACTCCAAATAACAGATAGATCATAGAAAACAGGTACACAAGAGCTTTTTAAATGAGTGTAGCCTCAAAAGCACATGGTCAACTAATAGATTAGATGCGCACAGTGATCACCTATGATAAGCAAAATCATTGTAGGCAACAGGGAAAAAGAGGACCCCAATACACATGTGATCACCTTGGCAAAGTTGCCTCGTTCGAAATTAAAGAAAGATGCAGTCCATTTCCATAAAGAAAAAATGAAAGGAAAAAAAAGTCATGACTAACAAACAGCAAAAGAAAGCCAAAAACAGTTACTCATAGTTTTGTACACTTTCATTGTAAAAAACTATGTGGAACTTTAAAAATCAAAATGTATATAAGAGATAGCTGCTTAACCATATTACCTTCTTTCCAGGCTTCACAAGTCTTAAGGCAACCTCAGCTGCAGTATTTGCAGCAGCGATGACATCAGCGGCTCGACCTGTTACGGGCACTTGTTGAAGCACATGTGTGTGGCCCACCACAGCAATGAAACCATCAATATGACACCCCATATCACTGAAACCACACAAACCAAACATTTAGTGACAGATCAACATTAAAAATTTAGCACAAACATATGGCGGGTCAAACCATGATACAACACTTACATTTTCAAAACGTCGCCTTCTTCCAACACTGTTTCGTCACTGGCAAGAGGTGAGAAATGACAGACTGTGTTGTTAACTGACAAACATGTTGGAAACGCAACACCTCTTTCAATCTTCTTCTTAACATTCTTGTACATATTCCCAGTTTGCCTGAATTTGAAAACAGATGTCACAAATGACTTAACCATTACAATAATCTTGCTCGTAAAGAACTTTCAAAAACAAAAAACTCACTCTGATGTATGAATCTCCCTTTTCACATATATCAACAATCTTGGCTTTCAGTTTACACTCTGACAAGACCAACTGCAATGCCTCTGTATAGTTAAAATTCATAAATGGCTACTATTAGTACACCACTATGATAAAACTACAGAGCTCAGACAAGTATATTATGTAATAGAATACACATAAGGCAAATCACATTAAAGTATATTAAAAACCTCAGACTTAAAAAAAAAAAAGAAAACCAGAAAATTACACTAAAAGTCAATACATTCTCTTTCTCATTTTCAACTAAATAATATTTTGTTTACACCTTTATCATTATTTTTTCTCTCTTCCACTCACAACCACTTTCATACAGTGTGAACAATAAATTCATAAATTTAACTTATCCACGTAACGTGTTCCTTCTCCTCTACTCACATCCTATAATTTACAAAACCCGTCGACATATTTATAGGAAAAGGACTGCGAATGTTCTTATGTAGCCATATGTTTTGTCCTTTTTAAGGATCTTAATTTGGATGCCAGCTTGCCTTCTGTTTCGATGTAATCTAAATGTTAACAGAAATACAGAAACGTCATTTGGATAGACAAGCGAAAAACAAAAGAACCTTATGTTCCCCTAAATATGCATATTGATAAAAGCACATTCAAGTTACCCAAAAAGGCCAAAAATGTTAACCTGAAATAGTAAATAAACAAATATGGCTGTTTTTCAAGTTTCTATTTTCTTTCATCTACAAACCCTAATTCTCTCTGTCACATTCCAGATAGATACTTCACAATCAATAATGGATTCCTTAACTGTATAAAAAAACAAGTTTATAATGACTGAAAACATAAAATAATTAGACACACACACAGCAAGGTGTAATTAAACAGACAAAGAGAATGACAATGAAGAAAGAGTACTAACTGTTGACAATTTCAGCAGCGGATTTGTATTTGGTCACAACTTCTGGAGACGAAAGATCGAGTTCCTTCTCTTCGGCTCGTTCATCGTCCGACATGACTGATTCTTCAGGCTGAGGCTGCAATTAGATAAAAATTAAAGTAGGAAATCAACACAAGGATAAAGCATAGGAAGAAGAAAGAGTGTGTGTATGTACCCAAGTAATTTAATTGAGGGATTGACAGATAGAGAGAGATGTGTGATTAGGGTTTTTACGGAAATGGACAGAGAGTTAGGGTTTGGAGGTCGGCGGTGGCTTTATATAAGTAGTATGTATGTATATCAGGTATTAGGGTTTCCTCCTTGATGACACGTCAAATACCACCTCTTGAGAGTGAGAACAAAATACTATTTGAGATTTTCTTCTTTTTTTTTTAACATACCAACAAATAAAAGTTTGGCTATCTAGGATAATCCAATGGTAAAAAACGGTTTCATATGTTCGTGATTACATACAATGTTGGATAGCACAATACCACTTATCCTGTTATGGGAAAACTCGTCACTCGAATGTCCAATGCGGTAAAACCCTGTGTTGGATCTGATTTGAACTTGAAACCTTGCGTTCTCAAGTCTAAATCTTTACTTCCACTCCTACGCCAGTTGAATTAAAGCTCATTGACAGAGAGAACAAAAGTTTTTTATAATAGAGTTGAAGAAACACTAAGTTAGCCTAGCACGGACAAGTTAGTATCTCTTTCGGGTATGTGAATAATGGTCAGGTATTTCGAGGTTTCCATCAATGATTCTTACAAAATAGAACACTGTGAGCTCTTTACAAGAAGGGGAATGGAGGGTTCTTCTCGTAACCGCCATCCGACATGAGACTCAGTATTGTAGGTTGTGAGTACTAATGGGAGAGAATAGAATGCCTTTATCGTTGGGTTTTGCCTTTTATTTATAGCAGAAAGGGTGGAGAAGATTTAGCTAGTTGTCACTGTATTCGAAACCTTCTATTCGTCATGCCTTTGCACATTACGGGTCCATGATTGGTTAAGACAGCTGGGTGAGTGTAATGTTTATCTCCCGATACTATGGTGATAGCCATCTCTAATAGGCTCATCGTGAGCATTTGTCCTTTATGTACTATTTGTCTCTTTATGGAGTTCTGCCAAATCGTGTTTGGCAATATCTTACCGCCATCCGCTTCTATCTTTCATGGGTAACTATGTAGCATGTTATAATATTTCCGCGATGCTTGGCTTTATCCTTCCCGCGAAGGACCTTACCTCTACATGGAGCCGTAATGTATGAATGGGTTATGCATATATTATAGGAAGTGGTTTAAAGATAAAATGTTACTATTCATTAGCATATTTTGAAAGACATGATTAATTCCAATTAACTTTTTAATACTTTTTGAAAGTGTTGTGATTGGAGAAGAGAGAAAAATCTTCCTATCTTTTAACATAGGAAATTAGAAACAATAAAGTAACAAAATAATAAATTTCGATTACTGAAAGAGTAATTACTCGTAAAATCGATCAAACATTAATAAAGAGTAATTGAATGATGTAATTATACATGTTATTTATCAATAACAAGTATCACAGGTGGTGTGTTGTGCCCAGAGGTGGATGCTATAAGGGGTCAGGCTAAGCCTCGGCCCATTCAGCTTTTTCGCTCAGTAGATAATTTTTTCCAACAAAAGTTAAAAAAAAAAACTATATTTACTAAGTTCGACCCACCCATATTATTTGTGTCCAGCCCATCCATATTATTTGTGTCTGGCCCACACTTGAATTTCTTTTTAAATGGGAAAACGTTTACCTAATAAACACAAAGAAAGCCCCTTAAGCTCTTTTTTTAGCAAAAAAAAAAACTCAAGCCAAATGATTAAAAAAAACACAATATGCCCACACTCCCAACCTTAATTGAACAACCTAAGCAAAAGAGTTTTGTGTAGACGATAAGTGTGAAAATTTAAATCGAACAAAAGCATGCCGTTCAAAGAAGACTCCTACCGCTAGGCAATGGACGAGTCACCGGTTCTCACGAATCATGATTCAGACATTAGGCAAGCAACAAGTTCGGTATTTGTTGTTTTTTTTCGATTTGGTATGTTAGGGTTCGGAAATATTGAAAGAATTTGTGCTGCAGAATAGGTGTGTTTTCATTATGGAAAATAGGTATTTGAATATGAATATGATGTTATTTGTTTTTAAATTAACACGTAAAAGCAATGGATTGCGTTTTTTTTTTATAATTTCTGGTGTTAAATGTGTGAAATTTATAAGATTTTTTGTTTGTTATGGTGATATGTGTTACGGTTAATTATTATGGGAAACTGAAAACCATTGATTCATTTTTCAAAAGAAAGGATGATGAAAATCAAAGGGGATTTTTAGCAATGGAAATATTTAAGATCGTCTTCGCAATAAAGATGCCAAATGATGATCTCTCAAATAACTTGGTGATTTATATCGAAAGAGAACTTGATGAAAGCTTTGATTCAACATCCGTAATTGATGAGTTTAAAGATCTTAAAGGCCCCCGCACTGAGTTTTGATTTTTTTCAGGTACTCATCTTTCCATTCGCAACTTGTCTTTGTTTGTTTAAAAAGTTGGTTATATATGTGTAACAGCAGTAAGTTGAATGATTGAAATAGTGTTTTAGTTTAATGATTGCATATAGTGTTTTTATTTTTTGACCTAACCCAAATCGGATTGTCGACCCGGAACTTAGAAGTATGAAAAAATTTGGCTCTCGTGACTTTTGGCCCATCTATACTAGATGGTCAAGATTCGCCACTGGTGGTGCCCGGCTCATGAATTACTATGTGTTGCAGTGGTGCATCGACATGAATTTAGTTGGTACAGATTTATGACACCCGAACTATATATATATATATATATATTCAACAACCAAACTCGCGTTGAACAAAAAAAACTTGAGTTGCAACTACGAATCGAGTGAATTCGGTCGATATTGAAGGTGATGGAATTAAGAAAAAAAAAGACCGCGGCGAACTAAAAAATAATAATAACAACCAACAAATTGCGGTTGGTAAAACCCGGATGTTAGTCAAACCCGAGCATTGAGGTGGTTAGTCTATGCAAATTCAGTTGGTTTTCGTCAAAATCATAATGGTATTGGAACTCAAATAAATAGTAAAATAACATTGGCTCTGAATCGATTACCATTATATTTGTTACGGTACAAAAATTAAAACAAAATAATGAAAAAAATGTTCGACCAATGAGTACCATTTGGCCTAATCAGGACTTTGGGACACCGACCTTCAACTTTAAACTAAATAATAAACAATGGTCTGCAGCTAATTTGTATACTGTAAACTGTTATTAGAGTGAGATGGTTAGGTGTACGTGCCCACATTTCTATCTCACTTAATTATTGGTGCATTAGAGCATTCTCAGCCTGTTCCCTATAAATACGTGAGAGAGTTTTGTAAATTATATGGTATGGTTATAAGTAGTTGTGAGTAGTGAGAGAAAAATGTTATATGAGAAAGTTAAATTTGGGGTTACACTGTTCACACCGTATAATTTTTTAATATTTTCTAAAAGTGATTGTGAGTGGAGGAGGGGGAAAGGATAACTATAATGGTATAAAAAATATAATTTAATTGAATCAGAAAGAAAATATAGTGAGTTTTAGTGTAATTATATGGATATGAATAGAAAATGGGATGAGAATGCTCTATATATAGGGGAGATTTCAATTAAGAACCCCTTTGAGTTTTAAGAACTCGAAAGAACTCAGTTTAACGATTTTTTTTCGAATTCTTTTTAAACATGCGTAATATATGTAAGTTACATACACGTAAAAAAAATACATAATTTTTTACGCTCCGAGTCGACTTTTTACACATGTGTAACGGACGTAAAAGTTAGTGTAACCACTTTCATATTTATTCTCTCTCCTAAGTTGACTTTTTTGCCAGATTTAATCTCAACCACATATTCCAATCCATTTAATTAAATGTGTGGCCTAGAATTGAGTTCTTAAGTTCTTAAAACTCAACATGGTTCTCAAAATATCCCTCCCACATATATATATATATATATATATAAGCTAAGTATAAAATGAAAACCCACTTGAGTTGTGAAAACTCTAGAAACCCATTCTCAATAACATGTTTTTAATTAATGTTTAAATCTTGTGGTCCACAATTAAAGTGAATAAAAAATGTAAATATAAATATAACTTTTTCTCTCTCCTGAAAACATATATAAAAATTAGTAAAAAATGTTAATAAATAGCAAAACATTTTTTTTATGTTTCTATGTTTTGTATTAAATGTTACAACATATATTACATGTAACAAAAAAAAAACGATGTTACATAGCGTTTTCGCGGATTTTCACAACTCAAATTGGTTTTCATTTTAACCTTACCCTATGTATATATATATATATATATATATATATTACATATAAATAATAAAACATAGCCCTGCTTGTGGTGCGCACATATGATGTATATATGTGTGAACCCTCGGGTGGGCAAAAGTGAAATTGCACTAATTTTGACGTTATTTTACTAATCTCGTGAAAATAACGTTAAAAGTGACGGACGGTTAATCAGGCATCATGTAGTGGCGTTGATAGCCGAAAGACAAGGGTACATGCACCGATCAGCCGGTGTCCCGATGATTGAGTGCTATGTGCCTTATGTCCAACGCTTGATGCAAAACTACTATCGAGCCGGGGGTCTCACCGAAAGCAGCCTCTCTATCCTTATAGGGTAGAGGTAAGGCTGTCTACATCTTACCCTACTCAGACCCTACCATAGCTTTGCTATTGGTGGGATATACTGAGTACGATGATGATGATGATGATGATATAAATAATAAAACATCATATATAATATAAAACATATTAGGAGGACAAAATGGTCATTTGGTCGAGAGACGTAGTTAAAATTTATTGTAAGTTACCGTCGACGACCTTTCAATTCTCCTCAGGCACCGTTCATTCAATTTCCTACCTTTACCTTCAATTGTAATGAATGTGACTGTTTCCTTCAATCCTTCAGTTACACAATCCCTTATAATACCTAATCAATTGAATGATTCAATTGGGCATTCAATCAAACCGACGATTGGAGTAATTATCGCACCCCTCTGGTTATTTATACTCACCAATGCAAATCAACAGCCAACATTCGCTATTGCATCTCACTATTATCGGGTATATTATATTCTTCTTTTCTCTATTTTGT
The DNA here is from genome assembly GCF_021521415.1 of Bidens hawaiensis. Taxonomy (NCBI): domain Eukaryota; kingdom Viridiplantae; phylum Streptophyta; class Magnoliopsida; order Asterales; family Asteraceae; genus Bidens; species Bidens hawaiensis. Next base: position 79,088 of record NW_027498035.1, read on the forward strand.
GCCTAATAATTTGTTCTATGTTCTTCTTTGGTTGCCTTCTGTGCTGTGCTTCTAGGAGTGTTTGACTATTTGGTTTCAACACATCATATTTTTGTTAGTTTTGACTAATTTGGTTTATGGCTTATCAGGAATAACTATTTGTGTTTTAGCAACTTTATGAGTTTGAGTTCCTTTGTTTCAAGCAGGTGTATGCTTTCTGCAGATTAATAAAGCTGCCTTTTCATGCCCATCATGGTTTCCAGTAGGAGCAAAATTGTCAATTCATCAAATTTTGGATACAAATCTTGAAACAGTATAGTCCGTGTTGGTGAGTGCATATGGTTTATGTTTTGTTGCGGACCTCTTGTAACTTTTGTTGTATGTGGATGTGTAGCGTATTTGTATTAAAGAAATTAAGAGTCATGAATGGTTCAAAAAGAATTATGTACCTGCTAGCCTTCTTGAATATGAAGATGTTAGATGTGAATCCACATAATGCTAATGCAGATCTAGCGCTTCTTTCCCGGTTTTAAGTGAGTACAGTGTCATCAGTCTTGTCCGTTACAATGTCTAAACTTTCAATCATATTGTATTATGTAGCGGACTGACCCATTATCCGTTGATAACATGACGTCTAAATATATCGTTTCATAACAGTCTGACTTTGAAAAGTCAAAAATTGAACACATGCTATTCATCAGTTTGAGTTTTCTAAGTCAAACAATTGACTTCTGAACATATTTGATGTTCAAATTGATTAGTGTTATTGTTGAGCCTGTTAAATTGATTTCAACTTTGAAAACCTTCAATATTGACCCATTTGAGTTATTACATGTTTTCACCAATTCGACATGTTTAAGTTGAAACATGAATCTCTTTTTTGGTTTTTTTTTTTAGTTAAGATTAACAAATTTAAATATTCTTTATGTTGACAGTTCATCAATATATATTTCTACACTAAATAAATAACCACTAAATTTAATAGTTTATTAAGTTCTTGATTCTGGTTTTGACCCGACCAATGGAATGGATATGCTAGCTAGCAAATACGTCATTGCTAACACCCTCTTACGATCCCGCCGTGAAGTGCAGGTAAAGCGCGGGCATGAAAAGCTAAAGCTGATTCACATCAAACCGCTGGTTGGTCCAGCTTGTCTGCATTTTCCGAGGGGAAGATGATACTGAGGCTTCTAAAGGTATAACAATTATAGCAATAATAATGCGGGGTTTACTTTATTATCTGCAATATTAAAGTGTTGTCTCTGGAAAGATTTAATAATGTATTATCAATGTAGGTCAATCAAGTTTGACTAGATATAATGTGCAGAATCAAGCTTCCATGAATACGACAAAAGATAAAGTCTATTAGTTTCTTCTTCTACGAGCTCAGGTCAGCGGGTCAAAAACATATTTGAGTTGAAGTTGAACATTTTTTAAAATGGGTCAAACGGGCCTGGTTTGACTGACAAACTTTGTTTGGTCCATTTAAGTATTTAACATTTTGTAAATATTTAACATGTTAACTATGACTACATAAAATATTTTGTTGTAATCTAAATCTAAATCTTTGAATCTTAGTTTTTATACCGCTTGTAAATTCCAATTGTCCTTACCCATTATTCTGTGCTGCTTTTGTTTTCCAGCAACAATGTCACTCTTCTCCCTTTCAGCATTTAGGGGCAACAAGACCAATGAAACCAAGCTTCTTCATCATTAAAGAATAGTGAAAGCAACCGAACTTTATATTTTACATTCTACTTTCCTTACACAGGTGAACTTTGGTTCTTGGCTTTTTACATGATTTTGACCAATTTACTCATGAACGGGTCAAATACAAAACAAAAAGGGTCAAACTTGCTAAAATCCCCACAAAATCATTTTTAACGAATACTACCTTTAAAATCTTAACATTAAACAAATGGGCAAAAAACTGTTTTGAGAGTCACCCTATTACCAACCCGGTCCGACCCTTTTAAAGATTATATGTTTCAACCGATCTTGAAAAACAATATGCTTATTTTCCAGTGCGGTATGCTTCTGGAACATGTAAATTCATGGGTACGAGTAATTAACTGGTAGGATGCTTTTTGGAAGGGCTATGCCAGATATGAGCTGGGATGAAAGATGCACAAAACACGTTATATAAGTCTTTTATAATTATTTTGTTATTTTACTTTTTTGAGATTGCTTATTATGGGTGTGTTAATGTACAATGTAGGACTGCATGTTTGAAGTTTTCTCTGGTTAGATTTGTGGCATCTTGATATTTTTCTATTGGGTGCCTTTTTTGATCATTTTACATCTGGTTTTTGTGTTTTCTTTATTCAAAGTCATGTAACAAGAGCGTGTTTGATACAATGATATGTAACCACTAAAAGATACACATAAACATTTAATGGAATAAATGCTGTTATGTACAATCTACGTGTCACAATAGGTATACAAACTTGTAAATATGTTTATATCAATAGATAATATAAGTTCAAAGTTTCGAATGATTGTAGTTCAAAAGTTATGCTAGATAACCTTTTTGGCCCATTATTTGACTTGCTTCCATATTTTAAACACAAGGTACCTTCACATTTTGTAGTAACTTGTCGTTTGTGTTTTACATTAGAAGTGCTTATTTTAATATTATTTGGCATTACCGTATTTTTGGACTAAATGATTGTGGCAGTGCTTCAGTTTAAATCATCGACAGTACGATACATGTTGTAAAAGTCTCTTCACTTGAGTACAGAACAATTGATAAACAAACGGAAACCAAGTTGGACATGAAATTTATAGTTGTATTGTTTGTTGGCTAACTTTTTAACTTGCTACATTGTACGTTCTATTCATAAAAAAAAACCGCAACTATTGCTATGGACATTCGTTGTATTTAAATAATTTTTGTTTTTCCATTCAAGATTTTGATTTACTGTTTATTAAAAAAAATTAAAAAAAAAATCAACTACATACATGATTACCCCTCAACGTGATAAGGACCAAATCCTACCGAATTAACAGAAAGGGTAACAATTTAATTCCTATAACCAAAAGTTAAATATACCAATCATGTATTTGGGTGTACCACAAGGCGGATACCTTAATGAACCAACCCTCTACCGACTAACCATGCCGCGGGCTTTGTTGTGACAGTTATTATTTTTAGCTTATCTAATAATCTACTATTTGTTTTGGTTATTGATTTATTCCATCTTCTAATTGGGTTGTAATTGCTAAAGAAGCTCCCATCCATTTTAGTTGAGACATCGGTGACGTACAAAATTGTAAACTACTATCTTTGAAACTTTAGGTGTTATTGGCATTCTAATATGCAGCAAAATGTCATTTTAATCACTTCAAGTAAAATGCATTACGTATTTCTCTTTATTAATATTAACAAACAAGCAACTAAAAAGATTTACCATCATATTATATTTGCCTGTTGTCCTAGGATTTGATGTTTAGTTAGAAGTTTCCTTGTATGCATTGTTTTCATTTGTCTGTAAACCAAACTGACTAACATCACTTTAGACATTCACTATATGCAGAAAAAAAAAGTCCTGTTGCGATGCACAAGTAATACTGACACCATAACGAATGAACACTACAAACCGAACTTCCGTTGTTACCCCGCCGCAACTCGCGGGCACTCTTACTAGTATATATATATATATATAGGGGATGGATCATGCGAGAAGTGATATTATAGCAAGAAGTGCGAGAAGTCGATCTCAACCATTGATTATCTCTGATTAGTTCAATACATTAATTCCTCTAATTACTCCTAAAATATTCTCCACATTAATTCTTGTAGAAGGTTACAAATTTGAATTATCTATTACATATAATGATATAAAAAATGTATATGTAGGTGAATTGTATTAAATTGGTCATCTACACAAGTAACATAATAATCTACACATACCTCATATTCAATTATACAAATTGTTAGTTATTTTTATTTTTATCAAAATGTATCTCGTATTTACCAAGACAACTTATTTTCTCCTATACTAATTTTGTTTCTTTTATTTTTCACCAACACATAAATAATATTTACCTACACATATATTGTATTCACCTACACAGCTTGCTAGTTTATTTTATTTTCACCTACATATAAATAATATTCATCTACACATAACTCGTATTTGCCTAAACTTAAAAGATAGATTATAAAATAATTAAAATTATAAAAAAATATGATGTGTTCCTATATTGCGAATATTTTACAAGTTTAGGTTAATACTATTAATTTATGTGATATCATGAACAAGGTTTGTCTGTGCAGGTTAATATTCTGATATGTGTAGGTAAATACAAATTGGTAGGCTATAACATGAAGTAAATTTGTATATGTAGGTTATTATTAGATTTGTGTAGGTTAACATGAACTAGTTATGTGCATGTATATAAATATTGTAATATGTGTAGGTGATAACATTAACTAGTTTTTGTATGTGTATGTTAATATTATGATTTGTGTAGGTATTTGTTTTTATGATGGTTAATATATTTATATTTTTTATAGTATGAGTATGATGGTTTTGTTTTATGAATTGTTTAAAGATTAAACCAAATTAACTAATAAAAATAAATGTATAATCATTTGTAACCTAACATTAATTAATATTAATTACCAAAAGAAACTCCTAAATTTTTTACTAATATACTTCTGCAATTAAACAATCCAAAATTAAAAAGAAAACTTATGATTAGCCAGAATCTCTTCTCGCACTTCTCACACTAAAAACACTTCTGAAATAAACCCAATCCTATATATATATATATATATATATATATATATATAGGGTAAGGATCCTAAGAGAACCATTGACAAATTGAGAACTTTGAAAACCATTTTAGACTACAAAAAAAAACCTCTAAAAAAATATTTAAAAAATTATAAAACAAAAAAAAACGAAAATTTTAAAAAAGTAAAAAACCAAAATTCTTATATTTCATTCCAGTTTCATTAAAACAAAACCTATTTTTTTTTTCTTTTTAATTCGTATTATACCTATACACATATGTATACTTTCATTTAATCTCTAGTTACGTAATGTACACATATGTACATTATCATTTATCTTAAATTATACATATGGTGTATAGGAAAAAACACGTGTGTACGTATTATACATGTTTGTATAATAAAAAAAACGATTTTTTTTCTTTTTAATTCGTATTATACCTATACACATATGTATACTTTCGTTTAATCTCTAGTTACGTAATATACACATATGTATATTAACATTTACCTTAAATTATACGTATGTGTATAGGAAAAAACATGTGTGTACTATTATATACATATATGTATAATTTAGCTAAACTGAGAATTTTTTTTTACGTTTTTTTTAAAAACCGGGATGATAAATAAGAACTTTGGTTTTTTTAGTTTTATGATTTTTTTTATTTTTGGGTTTTTTTGTGGTCTAAAATGGTTCTCACAATTTTCAATTTCCAAAAAGTTCTCACATGATCATATATATATACTAGTGGGAAGCCCGCGCGATGCGTTGGCGACAACAATTTACAACATGGTACTCGTTTTCGGTTAGTTTTAGTCTTTTCGTGATAGTTGCATAATTCGTATGTTTTCTTGTACATAGAATCGGAATTGGTGTGGTTTATTTATTAAAGGAATATTGGTCTCATATAATCCTAACTATGGCCTATTGGCAAATATAAGGACTAACTATCGAAATGGCAAAATAAAATCCCAACTACGCATTTGGGTGGAAAATTAACGGGAAGTTAACCTTCCGTTAGTTTTGTGTGACGTGGCAGCTGACTTGTTATTAACCAGCTGACGTGGCCGCTGAGTTGTCATTAAACCACTGACGTGGCCACTAAGTTGTCATTAATTACAAATAATAATAATAATCCATATGCCTTTTCAATCTTCTTCCTCAAACGCAGTCACCGGAAACGTCTGAGACAACCTGGTCGACGTCCCAAACGTAATCTTTCCGAACTCACCCACACATATATCCGAAACAGTGACCCAAATCAACAGCTCCTTACTCTTCACACCCGTCAAACTCCTCATTCGACCATCTTCCACAAACTCTCTAATAGGAGGATCCGGCGAATGGTGCCATGGTGTTGGGCCGCCGGGAATTTGAAGTTGTCTGTCGCCGGTCTCGGATCTCCGTTCTATGGCAATCAAACCCAAATCTAGTTGCCCCAACATTAAACCACCACCTCCAGACAACCCTAGATCTTGGAACAGAACATCGGAGGTGTTAGATTCAGAAACTATGGTGGTTATTTTGTCGCCGGAAACCTGCAATTGTGGCGCTCTTTGACGCCGGAAACCTGCAACTCCGGTGGTTTTTTTTGTCACCACCCACAACTCTGGTGCTCTTTGATGCCGGAAACCTGCAACTCCGGTGCTCTTTGACACACATAGCTCAAAGTTATTAATTTCAGTAATTGATTGATTGATTGTTGGTGTTGTGTTCTTGGGTTTTTTAATTTGGAGAAAGTTATGAAATGAGAGAATAAAGATTTGGTTTTGGAGTGTGTACCGGAAAGGATGCGAGGGATGGTTAACTTGATTTTTTTTTGTTGTAATTAATGGCAACTCAGTGGCCACGTCAGCGGTTTAATGACAACTCAACGGCCATGTCAGCTGGTTAATGACAACTCAGCTGCCACGTCACACAAAACTAACGGAAGGTTAACTTCCCGTTAATTTTCCACCCACATGTGTAGTTAGGATTATATTTTGCCATTTCGATAATTGATCCTTATATTTGTCAATGGGTCATAGTTGGGATTATATGAGGCCAATATTTCTTTATTAAATAATTAGCGTTACATATCTCAGTTAAATAATAAGCACGCAAATAAGAAAATAGGCATGCACTAATACCTTACAAATCCCAATTGAATACTCGAGCATCAAACTGTATTTCAAAAACATAAATCTAGAGAAGCTAACGGACACAAAAGAAATCAAAATATAGCCACGTTGTACTAACGGACACAAAAGATATCAAAATATAGCCACATTGTACCAAATTTTCTATAAATAATCAATAATACAATGGTGCCAATGTTGATCTACTGATATATGAGATATATTGCCTATATATTCATTTTTCCCATTTTTGATCTGGCCTTGTAGACTAAGAATGAAAAGAGAGGAAAAAAAAACAAAATAAACTTACTTGGCAGTTGATTCAAGATATGTCAAAAGAACATAAATCTAACAAGTAATCAATAAATCTTTTGTGAGTGTCTATGAAAGCATCCCGTATACAAGTACACCGGCCACCCTCATTGGCAGCTCCTACAACTTGCAGTACATCAACAAACAAAAAAACATTTTGGGTATATTACAGAATTTACACAACTAGTCATCAAATCTGAATTGAATAAAAGACTGAAATCAGATAAAGTTTTATTCCGGTTTAAGCATCAATTTGGGTTAGATATGTTTGTTGCTGGTCAAAGTCAAACGGGTCATAATATTGCATAGAAATCAGATTTATATCTAGGGACAATCTGACAATACAAAATTTTTTATTTGTTAATCCGTTGATACAGATCTTGTTTTTATAGTTTGTAACAGTGACTTAAGTAATCGTATCAAACAATTTTCAAAGTTGTACCTTGAGTCTAACAAAGTGGTATTTTGACCCGTTCACTAAATGGTAATTTGGACAGGTTCGGAAAAAACGATGTGTTTCAACCATTTACTAAGAACATTATTGACTGGTTTTCTAAAACTATAATTTTGACACGTTAACTAAGAATGATGAGTTTGGCCCGTTAAGTAGTTCATTTTGACCCATTTAATAAAAATGGTAGCTTGACCCAAAGGAAATGTGGCTGTTGGACATAAGTAGTTATTCAATTATATGCTAAAAAACTACTCACAAGTGAGACTCATAATAACAGTTGAATAATTGGCTTATCATAGGACATGAAAGATCTAAACACAAGGTGCAAAATGTAGCTTTCTTTCAACTTTTTTCTTTTGTAAAATCTCAAAAATGTTTTTTACTATTTTCTTAAGTATTTCAAGAGATCGTATGTGTTATGTAACTTTAGATGACTTTTTTTTTTTTTAAATTTTGACCCTTTGAGATAAGCATGCCTGCAATCGACCCATTTTGAGATAAGCAGACCCCAAACCGACCCACTTTCGAGATAAAACAAAACCCAGCTGGAAAATAAACTATCACCTCTAACCATTGCATGGCCTTATATTATGACCTTTTCCCTTGCATATACCACAACTCTAATCATTTTGCCATCTTTTGTATCCTCTTGATTCATTTCACCAGTTGCTTTCTTCCTTTTTTCCTCAGGTCATCCGATCTTTGTATGTAATAACCAATATTCTTCTTGTTCTGGAAAGCCAAACCCCATATTAGTTTAAATTAAATGCAATCAAAATTTCATGTAAAAGTCAAAGAAAAAGTCAAGATCACACACAATTAGGCCAGATTTATAGAGATTCTGGATATAGTAGGTTCAAATGTCATTTATCCAATTTTGCTTAAACCCAACTAAATCATGTAGCTTAAGAATTAATGAGTTGTTAATCGCATCGTTGTCTCGTTGATATAAATCAATTATCCAAATGGGTTGTTATAAAAGTTGGACACCAAAACAAAGCTAAGCATTTACAGTCAAGAATATCAAATGTACTATTTTAACTACGTGTTTAAGCCGAGTGCTGCCATATACTCTAGAAAGACGCGCTCTGGCCACCCTTTAAATCACCATTTTTATAAATAAATAAATTAAAAAGAAAAACCGTTATGACCTGAAACAAAACGACCATTTTTGAAAAAGACTATTTCTGGCCCAAACCAAAATCAATATACTTAAAAGACCGTTGTGGCCCGAACCCATTATGACCAAACACGTTCGGGCCTGTCATCCATTATAGTAACATTGTACATAAGCTATAAAGCATGGATCGTCTCATAAAGCATGGAAATGGATCAGCTTGTACAACTAACCTTATGCTTTAATCAGATCATCTCATGAAGCTACCCACAAGGTTTTGTGTACTTTACAACAATGTAGGTGAGGTTTTCATCCTCTGCTTCCTTCTCTATCAGTTGGTCTTCATTCAGTTTGTGACAAGAGGGAACACTACCATTACAGATCTTGCATTCAGCGTAAGCAAACTTATGACTATGACAAAAAAAATAGTTCTATCCAAACAATAACAAATCTTGCAATGAGCAAATGCATACGAGCAATTGACCTTCAACCGATTTTTGAACAAATATAAACAAAAAAAAAACGAACGTAAGTGAAAAGAACATAAACAAACGAACATAAACGGACGTTCACGAACATTTTGAGCTAGACAAGATAAATAAGCCGGCTCGGATCTTAAATAAAAATGATAACGCAGACACACTTATTAAAAATGGTAAGCTTGACCCTCTGCCTATTTACCAAAATCAGTTGAAGACTTAACTTCCACAATGTATGAGGATAACATCCTAATGGAAATTGAAAAATTCCATCACAAAACTATAAGAATTTAGATTTTTGACAAAAATACTAAAAAAGAATATTTCAAATATTAACAAAGAGTCAAATGATATATTGATTTTTTTATGAAACTGACCTGATGGTCTCGTTTCGCGCACTTCCTTTGAGGGTGATTCCTCTAACCCAAGCTGCAGTAAAACAAAACGCAAAACCAAACCAAACCCATTATGAAAACCGAAAATAAAAAAAAATGAGGCCAAACAAATTTCAAAAACCTCAAAACCAAATTTTTGGTTTTTGGTTCGGTTAATTCATAATGGAACCAAACACATGCACCTATATATTGACAATAAAGCAAGTTTATGCTTACCATCTCATAACAGCTCAGGTTTATATCTTGTTGTCTGATAATTCTGCAAAAATAATAATAAAATAAATAATAACAATAAAGATTGTAACATAAAAATCTTTATTGGAATAATATTGATTATAATCATAAAATGTCCTAACCTAAAGTTCTCGAAGCCCGTTCTTTCTTGCCTGAATATTCTTCGCCATCTGCATTATTTTTAAGTGATAAATCCATTTTACTGCATTAACACATTATAAAATAAGTCAATAAGAGTTATACTTTAGTAAGAAGACGCTTTATACATAAATTATACATTCAACGAAATTGCAAATTTATTATTGACACCGACCGAAGCGCTCTCTTTGTCAACAGTTTTGGCACAGAAATAAGATGTGTGTCGAGTTCAGAGTCGGAAGTATGGCATTTCAAATTGCATGGGGCTTTATATAAATTCTTGTCTCACAAGTAGGCTTTTCTAAAGTATGTGACAAGTAAACTTCTGTGTTGCAGGTTTGTTAATAAATCTTTTTTGTTTCATAATTAGGCTTTTCTGATGTATGAGAAATTAAACAAACATAAAACCCTAATATCAGTCAACTTTCACATATATACAAAGATGGCTGAGAAAATTGAACACATAAAGTTTACCCATATTAATGGTAGCCGAGGACGACGGCGGTGGGCAGTGGTAGCTGAGTACTACCGCGGCAGAGGTCGTTCTCGTCACCGATGGTGGTTAGAGTGCTCAAACGACCGGTTGTTCACTGGATTCAAAGCTCTGTTTAGGAACATCGGAGCCAGGTTTGTTATATTAACCTGTAAGAACTAAAAACCATGAACCAGCTGAGATTTTGTCATGGTACCTGGTAATAAAGATGAAGGAGAGTGGTGTGGGGACGACGTAGGCACCGCCGTGGCAGTGGCTAGGGTTTGATTTTCCGGCGAGAGCATTTAAGAGGCTGTCAACAGAGAGGATTTGATGATTCAATTCAATTTTTGAAAAAACACAACCCATGCAGTATTAAGAACAAGTACAAGTTCAAAATAAATCAAAACTCACGAATAAACCGAGCTGAGCATTTGCCTGACCTCTAATTTCTTGAAAGCGTGAGGAAGAAGATGATGTGAGAATGAGAAATGAGATTTATGTGTGAGTGGCCTTTGATGAGAGAGAATGATATTCAAACCGGCTAATGTTTGAATCAGTTGGTTGTTCCTCTTGCAAGCGACCAAACAGACCTCGGTTCTAACTTGGTTTGGCCGTTTTAAAGCTTTTAAATTTTCGATTCAAAAAGGCGCTGCTTGTTGCCCGCTTGCCTTCTGTTTCGATGTAATCCAATAAACAATTAATACGGCAATTATTGTTTTTTAAAAAAATGTTTGAATTTTGAATTGGGGGTGGGCATAGGATTTGACGCTTTGTTTACTTATGTAGTGATGAATTGTAATTTGGGCTCTTAGAGTTGTAAAACTCTTAAAATTAAGAGTTTTTATGTATTTACCATTTTGTCCATCATATATGTATATTAATATAAGTATAGATATATAATTGTATATTTATATATACACGTATGGAAATGTTAATCGATAATTTATTTTGGAAGTTTACGGTTTGTTTTCTGGTCAGACAAGAACCTGGTTTTTGAATCGGGTTTGTGCCTAACATTATTTGAAAAAGATGAATTGGTATGATAAAAAACATGTTTGTTCTTGATTATTAGTTTGTAAAAATAAAAGTTGACTTTTAAACATAAAATTCACAAACCGAACATATGCAAGCAGATTACGAAGAATGATACGTCTCCATGAATGTCGTTGGTGTTGTCATCATGGAAACATCATTATGCGTAACAACAAGAAATAAATATTACCCGATGATTGAATCATGGAAGAAAAAGAAAATAATAATTCTTAAGCAGTTGACTTTTAAAAGTCAAACTTGAGACTTGAGAGAAATTAATAAGCTTGGATGATTTTGAGTGTAAATTGGTAGTGCAAAGAAATTTTAGAGAATGAGTCAACTTTATATAGGCTTAAAATCGTTAATAACAAGGTCAAAATAAGTTAATTTGATGGTCAGTCAAGAGGCTAGTCATGATGCTTGAAATCATGGATTTTGATTAGCTAATCAATTATTATGACTAATTAAATATCTTTGAATCAATTGATAAAAGAAAGATGATATAATACCTAGGATTAAATTTGTAACATCATAAATAATATAACATGATAAACATAAAAAGCATCATGAACATAAATACAAAAACAATTCACCATTTTAGAAATAAATGAAGATCCGAAGGTGTCGAAATTTTAAAATGAGTCGGGTTTTTGATTTTTAAAAGTGACGAATGTCACAATATGAATCTTTAGGTTGAAAAGTTACAACCTTCACATGAGATCTAACCAACTTATTCTCATGTTTATGTTTATAAAAGTCCAAGTTAGAACCCTCGGAGAAATTTTTGAGTGTATCAGACCAGATGATTTTACAAACTGGATAGGTTTTAGTAAAGTTGGTTGAGATTTCTTTTGGGGTTTAGCATTAAACTTCTTTGTTTCCCTAAAAGACATCTCAGTCTCATTCGCAACAGGTTTCCCACAAACAAACACTCTTTCAACAGATTCTGGTTTAACCAAACTCAAAGGGACTACATTATCATAAAAAAGCTGATTAACCCCTTTTAGTTTGTAAACCCTTCATATTCTTAGTTTCTCACTGCTAATTGGATTCATAAAATTTCTCAAGTCTTCATCTGAGGCCACTTTCTTCTCATATGACTTTGAAGCAATAATTACCAATCTTATATTTTTCAATTTCTTGTGGTTCACAAAGAATATGATTTTCAATGGAATATTCTTATCTTCGTGAATCACACTTAGTTCATTCACGTCTTTAATGACCACTCTTTCATCAGCTTGAGTAAAAGCAAGATTATTCCTAATATGGGATTTTGGAGTTAAAAGTTTGTTGTCTTTCTTAACACATTTCTTTGTTACAAATTTCTCCTCAATGGTTGATTTCACTTTACTAACAGAAACATGAGGATCTACTATCAATGGATAATTAATACACACTTCTTTTAGTGTCACACCCCGTTGAGCGATTTGCGAAAGCGTAAAACGGAAATGTAACAGATACAACTGGTATCAAATACATTGTTCATAAAGAAACATTACTAACTAATTTACAATATATTACATCATTCTAACATCTTTTACAAACTAGGTGATACAATCAAAACTAGCTCTTCAACTACTTTACTTCTAAATCAAATGCTCACAGCATCGATCACAATCCAAACATGTTGTTAGTGCATAATGTCTATTGCTAGGGAAAAATACCAAACGATAACCAATGGAAAAGGTTAAGAATTAAAAATCCCATGACCAAATATTATATAAAATGTTCTTTTTATTATAAGTCCTTGCTAGGAATGCCTTCAACCGTCCGAGTAGTCTCTAGCAAGTCCAAGCGATAATCTTAATTCCTTACTCTGCAAATCAAACTAACATACACACAAAGTCAGCTTGAGCTGAGTGAGTTCAAGTTTTAATAAACGACATGCATAAATCATTCCAAGACTATAAGTGTAAAACAGTATATGGAATAATAGGCAAATGTACAAACGATAAGTACATATAGGTATAATAACCAAATAATATAATCACGGTCGAACACGCGTACGACTAGGCACATGATACGGGATTTTACGAACCCGTTAAAATGATGATAATGCCAAACGAGCCTCCCCCCCACGGGATTTAAGAACCCGCCACAGGATTTAAGAACCTGAGTAGTATAGTTTGGCCCGGCTAAGATCACCATGCACACAAAGAACTAATTATAATGATGATTATGCCACACGAGCCTCCCCCCCACGGGATTTAAGAACCCACCACTGGATTTAAGAACCTGAGTAGTTTGGCCCGGCCAAAATCACCATTCACACAAAGAACTATTATAATACCAATCGTAGGCCATAAAGTAACATATGCATATACATATATATAAGTCATCCCAAGATATTCAATAATATGAGTAAGCCTACGCTTAATCATTTAAACAGTTTAATGAGTAAAACCAATTAGGAGTGTATGCTAGCCCAAAACATGAAAAGAGTTTAAAAGGGCATCATGAACTGATCACCTAACACGAGGCACACAATCACAATGAGCTAGAGAATCCTTAAGTATTCCCACAACTCAAACGCCTGTCGGATTACACACAAGGATTACTAACGGTACCGTATCGACCCGTTTATCCTACGATGCGTTTTAACCTGGTTTGATTTACCTAAAGCCTCGACCTTGCCAAATTCAATTACAACAGCCCTCATGGCCTTGTATTTACCAAAACCACCCTTAGATAATCCCGGGGACAAAGGATTCCCAAATTACCCCTGGAAGTTGCTAGATGAGACGAATATGTGCGTTTATGAGTTGTTTATGAACTTAGCAACCAACTCAGCCCCGTGTGGACCAAATTTAATAAAATCACAGCCGACAAGTCCACACGACACCGCACGAGTCGGATGGGTCGGTAACTCGCAAGCACAACGCACAAACTTCCAATAATGCGAATTTGTGTTGTGCCGACCCGTTTGAGTAACTGACAACCAATTCAGCCCCAATACTTAAAAAATATAATTTTTCCACAGTCCATATATCAAACCGAAGCTATACAAACTGAATTGGTTGTTAATTCCTTCAAACCTCACGCTAGACGCAACAATTTAACAATCTGGACAACCGAATACTAGTTTTCACTTCCTCAACAATTGACCAATCAAACGAGTGCCATAGCTCGTGATACTAAAGTATGATATACAAGACATACCTAGGAAGATGACGGAGAAAAAACCTTAATCAAAATAGCCCCGAAATATGCACGAAACGCCAGTCACCGGTTAAGCCTAGAACGTGCGATTGACAAGCAATAAGCGAGATGTAACGATGAATTAAGGTGTAAACTACTAGTATGGACGTTAGACTAACCTTGAATTAATGTTTTACATCTTGAACTTGGCTGGAAGAAAGGAAAAATCGGCTGGGAATGCTGCTGCTGCTTGTGATCGGCCAACAAGAAAGAAAAGGTTAGGGGTTTTTTTTATATAATGCAAATGTTACACTCTAGCCCCTCAACTATGAAAGATGTAACAACTTGGATAAGAAGTTAATTAATTTAACTTACGGGAATGATAAGGAGGTCCCCAATGGATGCCAGATCAAACCTGAGAATTATACAAACTCTACATAGCTTCCATCACTAAACAGAAATTAACGGGCGTTACACTTTTCATATCTTTCAATTGCATATATAATAATTATATATATATATATATATATATATATACGCACATTCATACAACATTATATGATAATAGCATTCAATAGATAATCATACACGTATCATACACTAAGTGTATTAAATATCACATAGGAGTATGCACATAGCCCCGAAAAACGTCACAAAGAAAGAGGCTAGAAGTCACCTGTAGTCGATTCCTCTCCGAATTAATAGTAATGCCTTTCTTCAACTGAGCTCGACTAACTGTTAATAACGTACACGCATTAATTCTCTGCCTTTATCGATATTTATTTTCTTAATTAACGGGGTTAACTTTTAAGTTAACTTCACCGAACGTGTAACCTCCTTAAATTGATCGTATTAGTTTAACATACTTATCCTTATTTTATTAACGAACCGACTTCATTAGTTTGCATTCTTAAGGATCTTTATTATCATATATATATATATATATATATATATATATATATAGGGTAAGGATTCTAAGAGAACCATTGGCAAATTGAGAACAAAAAAACCTCTAAAAAAATAGTTAAAAAATTATAAAAGAAAAAAAAAAACAAAAATTTTAAAAAAGTAAAAAACTAAAATTCTTATATTTCATTCCGGTTTCATTAAAAAAAACCGATTTTTTTTTCTTTTTAATTCGTGTTATACCTATACACATATGTATGCTTTCATTTAATCTCTAGTTACGTAATGTACACATATGTACATTATCATTCACCTCAAATTATACATATGTGTATAGGAAAAAACATGTGTGTACATATTATACATATATGTATAATAAAAAAAACATTTTTTTTTCTTTTTAGTTCGTATTATACATATACACATATGTATACTTTCATTTAATCTCTAGTTACGTAATGTACACATATATATATTAT
Organism: Bidens hawaiensis; assembly: GCF_021521415.1. Classification (NCBI taxonomy): domain Eukaryota; kingdom Viridiplantae; phylum Streptophyta; class Magnoliopsida; order Asterales; family Asteraceae; genus Bidens; species Bidens hawaiensis. The sequence goes on from NW_027498035.1 coordinate 95,088, forward strand.
CATTTATCTTAAATTATACATATGTGTATAGGAAAAAAGCATGTGTGTACATATTATACATATATGTATAATTTAGCTAAATCGAGATTTTTTTACGTCTTTTGTTTTGTTTTTTTAGAAACCGGGATGATAAATAAGAACTTTGGTTTTTTTAGTTTTTTTATTTTTGTGTTTTTTTTTGTTTTATGATTTTTTTTTATTTTTGGGTTTTTTTTGTCCAAAATGGTTCTCACAGTTCTCAATTCCTAAAAAGTTCTCACAAGATCCTGATCCTATATACACACACACACACACACACACACACTATATTATAATACATATAAGAGGGGTAGAATGGTCATTTGACCAAAACTCTTAATTTTAAGAGTTTTACAAGCTTTAAAGCTTGAGGTACAACTCTTGCATTTGAAAACATGCCCTACATCTGCATCTTCTCAAATCGTCGTATTCCCTAGTGATTCAAAATTCAAAACCTAGTGCCTCTTCTCTTTCACTTTTTGAATTCCCTTTTAGAAGATCTCCTCTAAAGAAAACCTAGATATCTTCGGCTCCCTTACACCTCCAGTGGCTTCAATTAAGCTTCTAGATTGCTTCATTCACCATCTTGAAAAACAAAAGTATTTGAATATCCACACATCTGGTCGATTTTACTCCGAATCTGGTGCATATTTAGGGTTTCGGCTGATTCCATGCCTCGGGCAGTCGTCAACGTCGAAGATGGTCTAACATTTCTCACTGCGGGTTAGGAATAGCAATTTCTTTATCTTTTATGCAACCCATGTAAGGTATTTTGAACATAATTATTCTTTTTTATGGAAGGGTTGGTTTTCCGGCGATGGAAGGGATTGTCGGCGAGCAGCAGTGGCTGACGGTGCTCGATTTGGTTTCTCAATTGTGTAAAGAGTTCATTTAGTAGTTGTTAATAGCTTTAGGATATGATTTATGTTTAAAGTTGCTATTTGACATATGTGCAAAAGAATGAGACATTTCATGTGATTTATGTTTACAGAAATAAAAATACATGGAATATTGTGAATGTGCTCTCAACTTTTTTACGGCTATTCAAAAAATTCTCGCTCGCTTGAAATTGACTCATTTGCTCTGCTCGGTTTGTAAAGGAGCTGGCCTGAACCAAGGTAAGCTCGATGAAGAATGGGGTTTGCGGCTGTCTAATGAATCTGGGTTCGATTTGAAAGGTGTTTTTGGGAATTCGACTTGGGTTGTTGGAGATTTGGTCACACATCAAGTTTTATGCAAAGGGCTTCCACTTACAACTGTGATTTACAAGTGTTGTGCATTATTTTTATAATTTATCTTGTGATTTAGTTTATGAATGTGAATTTCTTAACTGTTTTCTGGTGTGTTTCAGGAAGACAAAGAACCTGTATTTAACAGTGTGAAAACAGTTATAGGAGTGTTAAAAATTAATATCAGACATGAACGGAGTGTGTTTGTGTTTGTTCGTCTAGACGAACCCAAGGTATCAAACAATATTGATTGTAAACGTACCGAATGAACACGTACGGTGCGTGTTCATGTTTATATATCTAACTTTAATTAAGCAAACGATGGAACACGAGCAATTAAATGTAAATGGTTTTCTTGCTCGTATTCGTTCGCTAAGAAAAACAGTGTGTTCCGGCGTTCGTGTTCGTTTATACTTAGCATCTGGGTCTGAGTAAGTTCTAAGTTATAACTCATTGGGTTTTGGGTTGCTTTGGATTGAGTTCGTTTGTTTTTTTTTTGTATTTAATTGGGTTCAGGTTTAGAACAGGTTCATTCGTGTTATTTTAAACGTAAACGATTATCGAAACAAATCATGGTAGTGAGTAAGAATTCATTATATTAGGGGTGTCTTTTTTAAACGTAAGCAATTGCTGAAAAAGACATGAAACAACCTGATCCAAACTTCTTTATTGAAACCAAACCGAAGAATGCCTTTAAGGTAATGCTATTTACAGTTTAATTTTGTAACTTCATGTATCTACAGTCGAATGTGACTGATATGATAGTGTTCTGTTTTCAGGTTATGTCTACTCCGGCAGCTGTAGCACCGCCTACTGACCTAAGAAATGAACAATTCTTTTTTATATAGGTTAGTCTCCGTATATTTGAATCTCAAATTTTCAATACCTAAATCCATACACAAACATAATCATGTGCACAATTGCACATGTATGATACTATGTTATAATAATGTACTTTATTAAAGACAAACAATAATCAAGAAAAGCCTAATCATGAAGGTGGACAAAAAACTGGTAGTGGAGATCTAAATAGGAAAGTTAATAGAGAAGGAAAGATGAAGATTTTGATGAATGGAGATGATGATCCGTCAACACAAAAGAAACCGCGTGTTATTTGGTCCATCGTGTTTAGAGTGAGTTGTTTAAATGCTTAATTATCGTGTTCATAATTTTATATATAAAGTTGTTTTCTTAACATTTATATATTGTTTTTGTATAATGTACCAGTTGTTTGTAAAAGGATTTTTGATTTGATGAATGTCGATGGCCTTATGAGAGAAATCGTTGCAAGCCAATCTGCAGGTTGGTCTAAACGGATCAACCCGCAGAAGGTATTTTGTAAACGTGTCATGTTATGGTTGGACTATGGATAAATGGGTTGAAGCCATACCCATGCACCTGCTTAAATTCAACCCATTATCTAGACCAGAAAATAAGCAGGTCAGAGTAGGTGATGTGTTGTAAAACACACGTATTTTCCGCATGTTTTATCTACGTTTTACTTTATATTTTATATGTTTTAACTCATTTCAGATAGGTTTTACGTAAGTTTAATAACCTTGTAGGTTTTGGGTGAAAGAAAGAAGAAAACCGGGACTTTTCGAGCATTCTACGAGCCTTTTACGCATACAAGTTCAAGAGAAAGCTCAAGGCCCGACCCATATGCATCATGAAGGCCCAAGACCATATTATATTATAACATAAAAAAAATAAAAAAAACCCTAGCAGCTGTGGACAGTCCGATCGGCAGATTAGCAGGAAGAAAGAAAGAAAAAAAGTTTTGTGTGCTAGGGTTGGAGTCTTGTGGCGGCTAGGGAAGGAAGAAGACACAAGAATCAAGCCCCGGGATCGTTTACCATATGTTTTTACAGCCAAGGAGCAGCCATAAACATCCAATATCCTTACATATTTTTCATTGTTCATATACCTTGAATTACTTGTTTAATTACTTAGTAGTTTTGCAATTACTTGGGATATTGACTTGTTATTGATTAGTATTGATTATTGAATGCTTGAATTGATGTTTGAGATGAGTTTATTGATGCTTTTATTTATTGTTCATGGCTGTCCAAAGATGATTATTGGCTAAACTTGTTAGTTCTACCTAGGAATGATGATTCTTGTTAGTGTTTGATGAGATTGTTGGATTGTTTGATTAATAGACTTGAATTGCTATTGTAAAGTTTGATTTAGACATGAAATAGGTTGTGTTTAAGGGCTGGAAATTTTAGTGATTCATTGCATAAACCCCGTGTGTTGATTGATTAGTTTTGTATTGATTGATCGGTGCATTGTTTGATTCTAGACTTTGTGTTTAGGGTTGGTTTGCGGTAGGTGCCACCGTAGGGTTTTGTTGCGTGATTAATTGGATTAAGTACAGCGGTTAAACACCTTCCTTGAGACCGAGAGGTGATAGGAAATTAGGGTTGTCTCATTGCCTTTGCATGCTAGAATAAGGATTGCGCGAGAGCGAGTTCGTTTCTTGTCAGGTTTAGGTGTTTTGAGCGACTAGTTGATCTATTTTAGTTTCAGTTGAATTGTTCCTCTATCCTTGGTTGTGTAGTATTCATTGCCATTAGGGTCGAGTGTTAGTGAGACCGAGAGGTGATCTAGCATTAGAACACGTTAGCAATTGTTTCCTGGTTTGGTCGTTTTAGGCGATTTTGAGTAGTTTAGGCTTGTTGAGTGAGACCGAGAGGTAATCCAGTGAGCCCGAGCAATCCTTAGTCGTGTCATCTTTAGGGACCGGTGTCTATATATCATTCAATCCATTAGCTTGTTAGGCCTACAATTTGATTCAGACCTAGGTAGACGTTTTTCTCCATCCTAAGTTAACACAGTTAGTTCCCTGTTAAGTTTTCTATTTTAGGTAACTTTTGTCAGTCAGTCTAGTTACTTCAGTTAAGTAATTAAAAATCAAAAATCAATTAAATATTATTCTAAGGTAGGTCTTGTCTAGGGTTAGTAATCGTTAGCGTCTGACGTGTCCACGTGTTCGATACTCGGACTTCCTAGGTCTATACTACTTGCGATCGGTACACTTGCCGGTTGTGTGTGGTTTTAGGATTTTCGTTTTATATTTAAAGCTTAGTTGTGAAGGTCATTTTTATAGGGTTATTAGACACACATCAAGTTTTTGGCGCCGTTGCCGGGGACACGGTTTTAGGCGTTTTGAGAGCAATCCGAGTTAGGACTTACCTTTTGTGCTACTTGTAATTATTTTTGTTTTTTTATTTTGCTTATTTGTAGAATAGTTTAGATAATCTTAATTCTAATTATGGTATTTATGCGACAGACTCGATCTCTAGGACTACCCGACACGGAAGCATTTCCCGAGCCAGAGAGAGAGTTTCGTGAGAGACATCGTCCCATTTCACCTTCATCCACTTCTTCATCCGTTGACCCCGACGATAGGGATAGGATCATGGGCGACATTCCACCACCGAGGAGGACAGTTGCGGACCGGGCCCGACCGGCCAATGCTGGCGCGAGATCCAGCATGGCACCACCCGCCATTGGAGTTGCGACGAACTGGCAGATCCCGTCAAACATTCTAAATACCATTGCTCATTCTGCTCAGTTTCACGGGTTGCTTCATGAGAACCCGCACTCTCATCTCACTCGCATCGTGCGTATTTGCGACACTTTCCATCTTGCGGGCGTTTCCGAAGACGCCGTTAAGCTCCGCGTCTTTCCATTTTCTCTCACTGATCAAGCGAGTCTGTGGCTCGAGTCCCTCCCACATGGCTCTATAGCTACTTGGGTTTCCATGCAGACCCAATTTCTTGAAAAATACGATCCTCCGGCTAAAGCCGCTTGTCTGCGTAACCAGATACATTCTTTCCAGATGGAGGACACAGAGAGTTTTTATGAGACCTGGGAGCAGTTCATGAATTTATTAGCATTGTGCGCCAACCACGGCTTGCAAGATTGGGCGGTCGTCGAAAAGTTCTACAATGGAGTGACGTACGCGACGCAGAGTATGCTCGACACGGCGGCGGGAGGAAATCTGTTAACGACTAAGGACCCTGATGAGTGTATCGCCTTATTCAATGGGCTAGCTATGAGTGGATACCAGAGACCACCCGCCAGAGGAGGTAAGACCGTCGATTCCATCTCACGAGACATGCATTCGGTAGACACGACCACCGCACTGACGGCACAGGTCGAGGCGTTGGCGAAGATGGTGAAGGATATGCAGACGAAGAGCAAGTTGTGTGAGATCTGCAGAGGGGGGCATGAAACCGTTCAGTGCCCAGTCAATTCCCAAGAGGAGGCCGTAGACTTCGTAGGAAATCCAAACCGAAATCCAAATTCTTTCAATTCGTATAATTCGGGATGGAGGGGAAATCAAAACTCCAACTGGAGGAGCGGCAACCAGTCCGGTTTTTAGCAGCGTCAGAACCTATTTCAGGATGCCGGTGAGGGAGCAAGCAGTGGGGAGAAGAAGCTCACTTTGGAGGAGATGATGGCGCAACAGACGCAGATGTTGTCGCAGCTTATGACGCGTGAGGATTCCCGACATAAGGAGACGCAGGAGAAGCTTCGAGAGCACGAGCAGTTCATGAGGAATCAAGGAGCGTCGATTCAAAGTCTCGAGCGGCAGATGGGAGAGATAGCGAGTAGGTTGAACGAGAGGCCGTAGGGTTCACTACCGAGTAACACCGAGCATAACCCGAAGGGATTCGCTAAAGCTGTGACAACGAGGAGCGGTGCAGGGGCACGAGAGGAGCCTGGGATTCAGCAGAGAGGAGTTGTCAAGGAGCCTGCAGTAGTTGTAGAGGAGCAGGTGGATGAGGAGATTCAGATGGAGTCTCCACCGGCCCAGGTGCATCGGAGAAGCAGCCCAGGGAGTTCAGCACAGGCCGAGAGACAGCAGCTACCGAGCGAGCCGCCGAGAGTCTACAAGCCCAGAGTACCATACCCCGGAAGACTCCGCCGAGACAGAGATGAGGAGCAGAGTTCCAAATTTCTTGATCTTTTGAAGCAGCTTCACCTTAACATCCCATTCCTTGAGGCACTGACTCAGATGCCTAAACATGCGAAGTTCCTCAAGGATATCCTTTCGAATAAGGAGAAGCTTGCTGAGGTCGCTTCCATCCCATTGAGTGCTAGCTGTTCTGCTATCTTACAGTGGAAATTACCGGAAAAGATGGCCGATCCAGGGAGTTTCACGATTCCCTGCATCTTGAGTGATGATTCGGTTATTCATGCGCTGGCCGATCTCGGTGCCAGCATTAATCTCATGCCGTATTCTGTGTATCGCAAGCTGGGTCTAGGCGAACCGAGGCCTACCAGGATGAGTATCCAGCTTGCTGATCGTTCTGTGAAATACCCTCGAGGGGTGGTCGAGAACATGCTGGTTCGTGTCGACAAGTTCATCTTCCCGGTGGACTTTGTCATTCTGGACATGAACGATGATGATAGCGTACCGCTTATTTTAGGCCCGTATCTTTTTCGTATAGGTGCTGACCAGTTGATCAGGAGGTGTGTTGACGTTAAGGAGGGATGGCAGATTCTGAGCCATTGCCATGTTGGACCGACTGGAGGTCACCACGGTGCGAGTTTGACGGCAAAGAAGGTGTTTGATTGTGGATTCTATTGGCCTTCGATTTTTAAGGATGCGCACGCGTTTGTGAGGAGTTGTGATCGTTTCCAGAGGGTCGGCAACATTTCTTCACGAAATGAAATGCCCCAGAATGCTATTTAGGTTTGTGAGGTTTTTGATGTTTGGGGCATTGATTTCATGGGACCGTTTCCATCTTCGCGTGGGAACAAGTATATACTCGTGGCGGTTGATTATGTCTCGAAGTGGGTTGAGGCCAAGGCCTTACCCACTAATGATGCCCGAGTTGTACTCCGTTTTCTCAAGAGCCTTTTTGCTCGTTTTGGTGTCCCGAAGGCGTTGATCAGTGATAGAGGAACTCACTTCTGCAATGCGCAGATGGAGAAGGCGTTGCGTCGCTATGGGGTTACCCATCGGCTTGCAACCGCCTACCACCCACAGACTAGTGGGCAGGTAGAAGTGAGTAACCGGGGGATCAAACGTCACAATGCATGCATGCGCCATAATTTCTTTTTTATTAATATAATTTTGGTTTATACGTTGTATATAACAATTACTCAATTCTGCAATTTCAGGCGCCCACCTTCCACATATTCTTATAGGTTTGGTTAGAAGCATACTGGTTGTTTCACTGTGGCGGTCAGATAAAGATAACATTGACTTTTGAAGTCAAATTTTGTATTTGTCAAATTTTGAAATTACGAGGTTCATTGATAATTTACCACGAGTAATGTCATTTTGAGAGTATGTTATAAAGTTTACTGTATTGGTTATATAGTTTTATTTGACTACAAATAGACTCGAGATCAAAATTTGAAACCGAAATTCACCGATTTGACTTGAGAGTAAAACTATGTAATTGGAAAATTATGAATTTTGAGGTTCTTAAAATATGTGAGCATGAATAATGTTTATATAAATACTATGTTATAAAGTTTATCGTATTGATTATAGTTTTCATTCAAGTTTAAACATGATTTCATGTTTATTTGATTGAGCTAGCTAGGATCATAATCTTCAATCCAAGTTGTATGTAGCATATGTTTCAAGACTCCTAAACAACAAATATATAGAAAGTAAAGATGAGTTACATAATCTTGTTTGATTATTTGTTTTAGTTTGTAACCATAACAGAATATCAAATTCAGTTATTCGGCATACCGGCAGTTATTCATATTTATTAAATTCGGGTTTACCAGACAAGACCAGAAACCATTTATTTGTATAATTTATATTTGTATACTTTTTATAATGCATTTTAGGAGGGCAGAAATGTTTTACATCATGTTAAGAGTTTTAACTAACTACAATTTTTGAAATGTATGCTACAATACTTTATTTCCCTTATTTTTAAAATGGTCATATATTTTTATACGGTTGATATTTAAAAAAAAATACTTTATAAAATTGAGCATGTTATACTTTGTAATATGAGTAAGGTATTGATATAATTTTTAATTAAAAAAATTACATTTCACACGATTACCGGTTTTGTGTTACCCGCCGCATCGCGCGGGCATTTCGCTAGTGTGTGTGTATATATATGTATGTATGTATATTATCTTACTTATTTCATCATTATTAGTTTACGTTCTTAACGCGTCTAAGAGTCAACACTTCTTTAAGCGAGTTCGGGTTCGCGTCGGGTTTATATTTGACCCTTGCTTGGTTTGGGCCCTCGTATTCATATTTATTATTGCCATATATATATATATATATAAGTTAACACTCATTAATAAATTCCTTTCTTAGCGAGTTGGTTGCTCGGTTCTCCTTCTAATCATATTCTTTGTTGGAGGCGGGTTATGGGTTCTAAGCGATTCAAATATAGCAAACCATTCGCACGGGTCGGTGTGATTCAAATCTTGCAAACCATTCGCACGGGTCTGTGCGATTCATTTCTTGCAAACCAGTCACGTGAGGGGTTTCCAGTTCGGGTTGCACAGGGGTCCGATTGAGCCTGCAACTCGAGCCGTTTTGCGAGCGTTTACCAGCACAAGGGACAGGGGAACCGTTTGGGGTTCACTTCGGGTTTGATTCGAGCCTCTACATCGTAAACTTGGCTCAGGTTCTTAGTTTTGGCCGAGCCATTTGGGTCCAGGTTCCATGGACTCGTTGACACCCGTTTTGCACCCAGCCCTTCTACTACCGCCGAGCCTTCATTCATACCAGCCATTAGAATCTCTTTATTATTATTATTATTTGTCAAATCCCTTATTATTATTATTATTATTATTTATTTGATTCAATTGAATCTCGTCTATATCAGGTTCATTTATGTCGGTTTGACTCGGTTTGTTTTTGTTCAACTTTCAGAAGTCCATTTGTTCATTTACGATTACCTTAGACGAAAAGTGAATGAAATGAAAATGAAAATGAAACGAAAAGGATAATTTTTGATCTTAAAATATAACGTTTACCTTCCAATGTGGTTGAACTAGATCTTGGATATAAATGGAAAGATGGAATGTGTGTACAGGGAATGTGTGTGCGTGTATGGGGGTTGTAAGGCCCCGAACCCGGTAGCCCTACTTTAGCGTCGGATTTACTCATAAACACAGTTCTTCAAATCAGAGTTTATTAAAACTTTTCGCGGAATATAAAACGTCAATCATTTGTTACAAAACATTAAATCTTTTCTTTGATACCATAACACAAAACTTTATATTTTAAACATCTTCACTTCTTTCTTCAGATGCCAGTCGTTCAATCCATGCCGTGTGTCATCCTCATGCTAACTCTATAATCCGCTCACCTGCGTGCATACTAAAAGTCAGCTACGCTGAGTGAGTTCTAGTTAATCAAGCAACTTAACATACAACCACTTCATACAATATATATATACGTATCCAAAGACACATAGTCCACTGTCTAACATGCCACTGTTTAACCACTTAATTACCCCTATAGCTTAGCCTCTTAATTACCCCTACAGCTTAGCCACTTATGCCACTTTATGCCACTTGTGCCACTTTATGCCACTTATGCCACTTGTGCCACTTTATGCCACTTATGCCACTTGTGCCACTTTATGCCACTTATGCCACTTATGCCACTTGTGCCACTTGTGCCACTTGTGCCACTTTAATAACGAAGACACGCATAGACTCACTCTACCACGTGCTCACGTTATGCCCCTAACTCTATTACTAGACCCCTATCCACTTCTATCACACTATACTTCTACTTGTCTATTACCCACTTCCTATCAGCACATTATTTACATACTAAGCAAGTAACATCAACAATCATACACACATAATAACGATGGCACGTACAGGCTTTCCCTATCACGCGCTCACGTTATGCCACTAACACCCTTACTAGACTCTTGCCACTTCTAACACACTCTACCTCTACTTGCCTATATCACACTTCATATCAGTTCAGTATTTACGTAATAATCAAGTCACATCATAACATTCATACACACTATCAACCACTTGGAATTTACTATCCTTGGCGATACGTGCAATATCCGAAGATCGTTCATGTACCGACAAGCATTATAAAATATATACCTCATATGACATCTATAGCATACACTTACCACTTAAGGTAAGTGTATTCACACTTCACATCGAGTATGCACACAGCCCCGAAAACATAACAAGGAAATGGGGCTAGAAACTCACCTGGATCCTGTTACGCTCGCCGTTGATCGTAATTCCTTTCTTTAACTGGGCTCGGCTAACTGTATAATATTTACACATATCAATTACTACTACTACTATTACTACTACTCATTTTCGATAACCGCCTTAACACATTTTCCATTAGGTTTTTAATTTATTTCATAAACGAACTTCACTTCAGGCGAATCTTGGAAACAACTTGGTTCTGGCTTGATTCGATCGAATAGGAACACGTTCGATCGAATAGGAACACGTTCGATCGAATAGGAACACGTTCGATCAAATACAACACTCATTCGATCGAATACAAAACTCATTCGATCGAATGAGTTGGAGACCATTCGGTTGCTTCCCTATTCGGTCGACTGGACTTGTTCGATCTACACATTCGATCGAATGGACTGATTCGATCGACTGATTCGATCGAATGAGTCTGATTCGACTCCTTCAAGCTGGGCGACGGAGAAAACTACGGGTTTTCCAGATTTTCCAGATTTTTGACCCAAAATCGAAGTTTTTGACATGGAAATGCTCGGGATTGAAAGGGCTATCGATTCCTAGTACTTTTAAACACAAAAGCTTGCATTTTGACACCAAAACAAGGCGGTTTTTGACCCGAAAACTCAAGTTACGTTTTTGCTCGATTTGAGGCCGAAATGGTTATGAAAACGGATGATTTTCGAGAGGGACTTACCAAAAACGACTAGGAACAAGATTGTGAACTCGGATTTGTGATTTGAGAACTTTCTCTCTCTAGTTTCTCTCTCTAGAATTGAGAGTGTTTGGGTGTGGGTGTGAAAGGGAGTTGGTGAAAAATGGTGGAAGAGTCTTGGTTCTCGATTATATACTACGGGAATTAATCCAAGTCCAAGACCCATACCAACTCCTATTCTTTTATTTATTTCCTGATAACCCGAGTAAACTTTCCATCTAATAATAAGTAATATAATTAATATTACCTTTGAAATTTCGGGATGTTACAAGTCTTCCCTCCTTAAAGAGGTTTCGTCCCCGAAACCTAACTTATTCCCTATAAAAGAAAAACTTCTTAGTTTTACACGCTTTACTGAATCGCTTGCTTTCTGAGTTATCCTCCTTACTCCTGACTCGTAGTCATCGAATGGTGGTCATGTGTTTTAGCTATTTAAGGTAGCTCGTCCATGAAGCCCTCGATGTACCAAGTCTCGTATCGCCTTCCCGAGGAACCTTGTTTTGCATCATAACGCTAACTCCTAAGGCGACGCTTAACCATCACACAACTATTTATCATAACCAACATGCATTCAGATAAATTCATAGATCGTTCATACAAAAACACAAGAAGTCACAAGTACTTCATAACATAAAAGGAAATCATTCAAGCTTGCTAAACAAACACAGGTTCAACTGTAATATAAAACACTCTTTAACTACTAAACATAAAACAACTGTGACATGCCACTTATTCTCCTGCAACCTTCTCAGCAGCTAATAGACCATCCTTTCACGCGTTTCCTCTTCCTTCCCCCACTGCCACGGCTTCTCCACACTCCCTAGCTATGTGACCTGACTTACCACACTTGTAACACTTCTGGTCCTCGGTGCATTCACGGGAGATGTGTCCCTTCCTCCCACATCGGTAGCACTGATTTGGACCAGCCTTACATTCCCCCAAGTGCATCTTCCCGCACACTTTACATGCTTCCCTTCCTGCCATCGTCTGTGTCTTTCTCCCTGCACGCTCCACGACATCCCCAGCTCTTTTAGTTCCTTTCCCTTTTTCCTCATCTTCCACTCCCACATCATCCGCCGCCAGATCATCATAGACCATCTCCGCCAACTCGACCGCAGACTCAAAGGTGACGGGTTTGCTTGTCCTGACTAACATGCGGACTCTCTGTGGTAATCCCCTCACGTAACACTTGATTCTCTTAGCCTCAGTGTTCACCATGTCAGGTACCAACCTAGACATGCGGTTGAATTCAGTAGTATACTCACGATGTGTCAAAGTCCCAGCTCTCAAGTTTAGGAACTTCATCTCCGCCCTTTCAACCTCGGCGTCAGCACAGAACTTCCTCATCACCATGTCCTTTAGGTCATTCCATCCCATTGCCTTGATCTCTTCACGGGTCTTCCTCTGCTCCACACTCTCCCACCAATACATAGCCTCATCTCCAAATGACTGAGTGGCATAACCCACTGCTTGGTCAGGATGACACTCGCTGATTCGGATAACTTTATCCATGGCAGTTATCCATTGAAGAGTGGCAATTGCGTCTCCTAAACCAGTCAGCTTCGGCGGGTCGCATCCCTTGAAGGATTTATAGCTGCACCCACCTTGGCCTCCTCTCCTGTCATCAACTTTTATAGACTTACCCCCACTCGAGGCGCCTCTTTCCTCTTCCCCATCTTTCCTTCCATCACCACCTGCCCCTTCAGCAGTTCGTTCACGGCTTCCAGCAGATCCTTCGGGGTTCAGATTCTTCACAGCAGCAACTACCGCTTGGACAATGGCTGCTTGAACTGCAGGGCTAAGTTGAACTCCTTCGTTGTTGTTCTGGTCTCCTCCAGCTGCGCTTCCTTCATCTTCGGTGTGGGAAGCTTCTTCTACCGAGGGTTGCCGGACAAGACGAGGCCTGCCACGACGTCCAGTGCGACCCCCAGTTCCAACAAATTCTCCAGCTCCCGCCATTAGTATTCTACAAGGGAAAACACAAACATCATCACTCAAGGAACTATTTAGTACAAGGATAGTAAGGCTAACAGGTAATAACAGTGGCCAGTTGTGATTAGCTGATCACGTTACTTTCCGTGTCCTATACACTTCCCTTTATGAGTCTATTTGTGCTGGTTCTACTTAAGCAGTTTGTCAAAGTAAACAATCAATTATTCCTATCCCTACCGTTCACATATCTTTCCTTTCTCATTAACAATTATCATTTAATCATACACCTTACCTTTACTGATCTTGCTTGAGCAACACATGGCATTCTTGAACTGGCATCTTCTTTCTTTTCTTACTTAAATCCCATTCTCTGTTCGAGTCTAAACATGTAGGATGCTTAAATCTCTCGAACTTTGCTCTGATACCAACTTGTAAGGCCCCGAACCCGGTAGCCCTACTTTAGCGTCGGATTTACTCATAAACACAGTTCTTCAAATCAGAGTTTATTAAAACTTTTCGCGGAATATAAAACGTCAATCATTTGTTACAAAACATTAAATCTTTTCTTTGATACCATAACACAAAACTTTATATTTTAAACATCTTCACTTCTTTCTTCAGATGCCAGTCGTTCAATCCATGCCGTGTGTCATCCTCATGCTAACTCTATAATCCGCTCACCTGCGTGCATACTAAAAGTCAGCTACGCTGAGTGAGTTCTAGTTAATCAAGCAACTTAACATACAACCACTTCATACAATATATATATACGTATCCGAAGACACATAGTCCACTGTCTAACATGCCACTGTTTAACCACTTAATTACCCCTATAGCTTAGCCTCTTAATTACCCCTACAGCTTAGCCACTTATGCCACTTTATGCCACTTGTGCCACTTTATGCCACTTATGCCACTTGTGCCACTTTATGCCACTTATGCCACTTGTGCCACTTTATGCCACTTATGCCACTTATGCCACTTATGCCACTTGTGCCACTTGTGCCACTTGTGCCACTTGTGCCACTTTAATAACGAAGACACGCATAGACTCACTCTACCACGTGCTCACGTTATGCCCCTAACTCTATTACTAGACCCCTATCCACTTCTATCACACTATACTTCTACTTGTCTATAACCCACTTCCTATCAGCACATTATTTACATACTAAGCAAGTAACATCAACAATCATACACACATAATAACGATGGCACGTACAGGCTTTCCCTATCACGCGCTCACGTTATGCCACTAACACCCTTACTAGACTCTTGCCACTTCTAACACACTCTACCTCTACTTGCCTATATCACACTTCATATCAGTTCAGTATTTACGTAATAATCAAGTCACATCATAACATTCATACACACTATCAACCACTTGGAATTTACTATCCTTGGCGATACGTGCAATATCCGAAGATCGTTCATGTACCGACAAGCATTATAAAATATATACCTCATATGACATCTATAGCATACACTTACCACTTAAGGTAAGTGTATTCACACTTCACATCGAGTATGCACACAGCCCCGAAAACATAACAAGGAAATGGGGCTAGAAACTCACCTGGATCCTGTTACGCTCGCCGTTGATCGTAATTCCTTTCTTTAACTGGGCTCGGCTAACTGTATAATATTTACACATATCAATTACTACTACTACTATTACTACTACTCATTTTCGATAACCGCCTTAACACATTTTCCATTAGGTTTTTAATTTATTTCATAAACGAACTTCACTTCAGGCGAATCTTGGAAACAACTTGGTTCTGGCTTGATTCGATCGAATAGGAACACGTTCGATCGAATAGGAACACGTTCGATCGAATAGGAACACGTTCGATCAAATACAACACTCATTCGATCGAATACAAAACTCATTCGATCGAATGAGTTGGAGACCATTCGGTTGCTTCCCTATTCGGTCGACTGGACTTGTTCGATCTACACATTCGATCGAATGGACTGATTCGATCGACTGATTCGATCGAATGAGTCTGATTCGACTCCTTCAAGCTGGGCGACGGAGAAAACTACGGGTTTTCCAGATTTTCCAGATTTTTGACCCAAAATCGAAGTTTTTGACATGGAAATGCTCGGGATTGAAAGGGCTATCGATTCCTAGTACTTTTAAACACAAAAGCTTGCATTTTGACACCAAAACAAGGCGGTTTTTGACCCGAAAACTCAAGTTACGTTTTTGCTCGATTTGAGGCCGAAATGGTTATGAAAACGGATGATTTTCGAGAGGGACTTACCAAAAACGACTAGGAACAAGATTGTGAACTCGGATTTGTGATTTGAGAACTTTCTCTCTCTAGTTTCTCTCTCTAGAATTGAGAGTGTTTGGGTGTGGGTGTGAAAGGGAGTTGGTGAAAAATGGTGGAAGAGTCTTGGTTCTCGATTATATACTACGGGAATTAATCCAAGTCCAAGACCCATACCAACTCCTATTCTTTTATTTATTTCCTGATAACCCGAGTAAACTTTCCATCTAATAATAAGTAATATAATTAATATTACCTTTGAAATTTCGGGATGTTACAGGTGTGTTTGATGACGATTGGGAAATGATGAGGGAGTGATGAGGATAAGGATGAAATTAGGGTTTTAGGGGTTTAAATAGGATAAGCCCAAAGGCTTTTATGCCCATAATCGTTTTCAAGCCCATATAATCCCTAACCTTATCCATTTACCCATATATTTAATTAAATTAATTTACACTAAATAACACAAAAGGTAAGTAAATAAATAAAGTCGATTTATTCATTTGTTAATTTGAACACGGATGTTACAAGTCTTCCCTCCGTAAAAAGGTTTCGTCCCCGAAACCTATCTATTACGCAAACAACCGAGGATAGAACTTACGCATTTCCACCTCCGCTTCCCACGTTGCATCCGCCCCTTTACGGTGTTTCCAAATCACCTTTACTAATAGAATGACCTTGTGACTGAGCAGCTTGTCCTTTCAGTCAATGATTTCAACTGGCTGCTCGATGTAGTTCAATCGCTCATCTATCTCTATGTCCATTAACGGCAATGAGACGTGTCATCTGCGAGACATTTCCTTAAGTGAGAGACATGAAAGTTAGAGTGAATCTATTCTAGTTATGTAGGTAGATCGAGCTTATACGCCACTTTTCCTACACGAACTATGATCTTAAACGGTCCAATCTTGGACTGAACTTTCCTCTCTTCCTAAAACGAATAATACCTTTCCAAGGCGAGACCTTAGGCATCAGTTTGTCGCCAACGTTAAACTCGATCGGTCGTCGTTGCTTATCAGCATAAGACTTTTGACGGTCTTGAGCAGCTTTCATCCTTTCCTTGATTTGATCAAACCTCGAGGAGGTTTCTTTGCACAACTTCCAAACTAACAATCTATTTCTGACCAATCTCTCCCCAGCATACAGGAGTTCTACAACATCTATCATACAACATCTCGAAAGGAGGCATACCAATATTCAAATGGTAGCTGTTGTTGTAAGAGAATTCTGCTAAATGAAGATGATCATCCCAACTTCCTCCAAATCTAACATGCATGCACATAGCATATTCTTAAGGGTTTGGATAGTTTGCTCAGACTGCCCATCTGTTTGAGGATGATACACCGTGCTAATGTTCAATCTTGTCCCATTGCTTCAAGGAACCTCTTCCAAAATCGGGAAGTGAAACAGGTATCTCTGTCGGATACGATCGACAATGGCACTCCATGCTTCGTTACAACTTCTTTAATGAACACATTCGCTAACATTTCTGACGAGATGGCTTCTCGTATAGGTAGAAAGTGAGCACTTTTAGTTAAACGGTCCACAATCACCCAGATGGTATCATGATTCCTAGCTGTACGCGGTAGCTTAGTTATGAAATCCATCGTGATGTGTTCCCATTTCCACTCGGGTATTTCCAAAGGATGTATCTTCCCATACGGCTTCTAGTGTTCTACTTTAACTTGTAAGCAAGTCAAACACTTACTGAGACAGTCTACTACTTCGTTCTTCATACCCGACCACCAATAGTCTTTTTCAAGTCTTGATACATCTTGGTGGATCTAGGATGAATCGAATATCGAGATTTATGAGCCTCGTCTAGAATTAGACTTCTGAGATTCCCATGGCGCAGAATCCATATCCGATCGAATCTGATCTTTACACCATGTGTATTATCAATCAACTCAGTATGCTGCCCATAAATTCTTTCTTTCTTCATCAACCCTTCATCTGCAAGCACTTCTGTTTAAACGTTGCTGATCTCCGTAAAGAGATCTGAGTTGGCAATCAACTTATAAGATTTTACTGTTGCTATTACTTCTTCATTCTTCCGGCTTAAAGCATCGGATACTACATTAGCCTTTCCCAGGTAATACTTTATTTCACAGTTGTAGTCTTTAATTAACTTTAACCACCTTCTCTGTCTCACATTCAACTTTTTCTGCTTGAAGAAGTATTTCAAACTCTTGTGATCCGTATAAATAGTACACTTAGTACCATACAAGTAATGTGTCCAGATCTTAAGAGCATGAACGACAGCTGCTAAATCCAGATCATGAGTCGGGTACGTACTTTTGTGAACCTTCAATTGCCTAGACGCATAAGCCATGACCTTTCCTCGTTGCATTAACACGCAACCTAACCCTTGTTGCGAAGCGTCAGCACAAACTACTAAATCCTCGTTACCGTCGGGTAAACAAGAATCTGAGCCTGCATGAGCCTCTTCTTTAATTCTTCAAACGCCTCTTCCTGAAACTTACCCCAATTGAACACCACAGTCTTTCGGGTCACCTCGGTCAACGGTGCGGATATCTTGGAGAAACCTTGGATGAATCTCCTATAATAACCAGCTACCCTAAGAAACTGCGTATCTCTGTTGGGTTTTGTGGCGTCTTCCAATTCTTTATCGCCTTGATCTTTGTTGGGTCCATAGTGATCCCCTCGGGGTTGATTATGTGCCTAAAAACTGCACTTCACGCAACCAGAACGCGCATTACGACAACTTGGCGTACAGTTTCTCATCTTTCAAAACATCCAATACTTCTCTCAGATGCTTAGCATGATCAGTCTCGCTTTTCGAAAACGATAACGGAATGACATCACGAGGAACTCGTAGTGTTTATACCATGTCCGAAACGTTGTTTTAGGGATGTCTGCCTCTTTCACTTTCAACTGATGATAGCCCGATCGAAGGTCTATCTGCGAGAACCAGCTAGCACCTTGTAGTTGATCGAACAAGTCGTCAATCCGTGGCAACGGATATCTGTTCTTCACCTTAAGCTTATTCAGCTCGCGATAGTCAATACACATTCTCTTACTTCCGTCTTTCTTCTTCACGAACAACACCGGCGCGCCCCACGGGGAAACACTCGGTCGTATGAAACCCTTGTCAAGGAGTTCTTGCAGTTGGGATATCTGTTCTTTCATCTTGGACAGCGCCAGTCGGTAAGGTGCTTTCGCGACGGGCTGTGCTCCTGGTACTAACTCAATCTGAAATTCTACCTCTCGTTCCGGTGGCAACCCCGGAAGGTCATTAAGGAACACTTCGGGATAGTCGCACACTACAGGAACATCTTTCACTTCCTTTGCCTCCGCCAAAGCGTCGACAACATACGCCATGTTGGAATTACGTATGCCCGAGACACATAATTATACTAATGTGGCTAACTGTGTTTGATCCAAGTCGGGTCATACCCAATAACAAGCAAGACAACACCAAACGTATTCTTTTAATGATTTGATCATTTAAACGAATACCGAACACTACGTGTTTGGAAATTGGTTTTCTAAACAAACACACTTGAGGATTTAAATAAATTATCTGGATAATTTGTTTATATAAATTAATTATTTAATTAGTTAAATAATTATATAAATGTATGTACATTTTATAAAAATGAGTTTTATAAAATGAATGGAGATGTTTTAAATGGTTAAAACAAAACAAAAAAAATAAATAAATAAAATAAAATAACCGTCCACCCCATGTGGGTGGAGAGTTTGGTCCAATCCTAGGCTTTGTCTTCTTGTGATGACCACTTTATCTACCTCCATTCACAACACATGCATTTTGTGTCTTGTCTTTTGAATCTTTTCAAGGGTTTTTCATGCTTCAAAATCTCTCTCTCCCTCTCTAAAACTCACGGCAGCAGCAGCAAATTTTGGGAGAGCTTTGTGAGCTTGTTTTGTGTTCATAAATCCTAGCAAAACAACTTGGTGTTGTCACAAATAGCTTGGGGTATCACACTCTTGAGGTCTTCTTCTTTGGAGGCTTGTCATTCATCCACCATCCCCTTCAACAACCCACTTGTTCTTCTAAAGGTAGAAGAAGGTACAATTTACATTTTGTGAGCATCTTGTTCTTGTAATTTTGATCCTTGGCTTCGGGTTTTTAGTTTTAACATAATGGTATGTTCATTAACAAGTTTTAAAACACTAGCTTCCGTTGCGTTTTCTAGTTAAATATGGTTAACTTAGACTTTGATAAACTTGCATAAAACCCAACAATGGCATCAAGAGCCGGTTACAAGGACTTATGCTTCTTTTGTGTTCATACATTTCGGATTTTTCATGGGTGAAAAGGGAGGTCCGAAAATTTGGTGGATTTTACCCCTCATGGTTTTGTAAGATCTTGACATGCATGGAAAGATCTTAGGAAACCATTTAACATTTGGATGATGAAATATCAAAATTGTAAAAATTTTGGGGGGGGGGGGGGTGGCCGTAGCCTCATGGGGGGGGCCGTTTTTTTTTTTTGGTGAAATTTGGGCATTGGTTGCTTAGGTTGCATGCTTAGAACATTTGGTATGTTTGGATGTGTCATAACCGAAACCTAGACCTTGGATGTGTTGATTGTTGTTATGTGTATTTTGATTATGTTTATTATTCAATATGGTTGTAATAATTCATAATCTTAGGCTTGTGTAATTTATTTATTCATAAGTTGGTATGTAATAAGTAGATTAGTTGCATTTTCTTTTTTTTAGAAAAATATGTATTAGGATACATTTTGTAAAAATTAGAAGATGCAAGATTTGGTGAAATTGGTTGGGCCGAAATTTTGGGCTTGTTGGGCCTCACCGGCCCATCATGGGATTCAAGCCCATTAGGCCCATAAATTTCACTCTTGGGTCCAAGAAGACTTTTGGAAGTTTGGAGCCCATTAACAAGCCCAAAAGAACACAACAACTTGGAGAGGATACTTGAAGCATTTGGATGCAAGGTCAAGTGGGAGTCAACATTCCATCCTTGTGTCATGTTTTGTCCCTTAGGTGTGACTTATGACCTACACTTGTTTCGGCTAACAAGTATGGTCAAATTTAGTGGTTTTCGGTTATGACTATATTTTGCATGTGTATGCTTGGTTGTTTGTTTTACTTAATGTAATGTGTGGTTGATAGATATTAGGATATCCAAACCGTCACATAGGAACGACAACAAGCATAAAACGGGTTCTAATATATATTTGGTAATATCGCGTCAATTAGTTTAATTAAATGGGTTTATTAAAACTAAGCGATCTCTCACATATAATAAAATTGGTTTTATTATAACTAGAACCTTGAAAATTGGTTTTCAAAATCGCCATATTACTAAATGCATGTTAGGATATGGCATAATGTTTTTCAACTAGAATATTTGAAAATTTAAAAATCCCTTTTTCATATTACCAAGGAAACAAGTCTAACACCATCCTTTTGTATGACACTTAACGTATTAGGGAACTTTTAATGGGATAAAGGTCACCTAACCATTTTGAGCAAACTAATATACTTAGGGTAATATTAACATATTTGTGGGATAAAGGTCACCTAACCACTTGTATGTTAATCTTACATGTTTATACAAGTAGGACGACTTGAATTGGAAACCATGTGATAAAGGTCACCTAAGCATGGGATCCAATGGTGATTGATGGGATAAACATGCCAACACGAAATAAGGATTTCGAATGGTCCCATACCTCTAGAAGTTGCAAAGGGTTGCAATTGTCAAGGCTGACTACCTTGTTAAATCAAATAACGGGATAAAGGTCACCTAACCGAAATTTGATTTATCGTTGGATTCTTGAATTTAATTATTATTTTAAAATCTGGAATAAAAGGGTATTAATAATTAAATTGTTTATAATACTAAAATAAAACTTTGTTAAATTTTGTAGATGGCCGCTAACAATGCAAACACCTCTACCCATAACACCCGTAACCTATCCTTAAGAACCATCCTTGAAAAGGATCGTCTAAACCATAATAACTTTATGGATTGGTATCGCAACTTGAGAATAGTTCTCAAGCAAGAAGAGATATCATATGTCTTAGACGATCCCATTCCCGACGAGCCTGACGTGGAAAATGAGGAGGCTTATAACGATTGGGTCAAGTACACCAAAGATTCGGTGCAAGCCTCTTGCCTCATGTTAGGGACTATGATTCCCGAAATCCAAAAAGATTTCGAGCATCATGGGGCATACGACATGATAACTCAATTGAAGGAAATGTTCCTTCAACAAGCTAGAGCGGAACGTTTCGAAACGGTTCGAGCGTTTCATGCATGTCGTATGGAGGAAACCCAAACCGTCTCATCTTATGTCCTAAAGATGAAAAGCTACATCGAAAAGCTTCGTAGGTTGAATTGTCCCGTGTCTAATGAGTTGGCTACGGATTTGATCCTCAACTCTTTGACCAAAAGGTTTGAAACCTTTGTCATGAATTATAACATGAATGGGTGGGACAAAAGCATTGGTGAGCTTCACGCAATGCTAAGAACGGCCGAAGCGGGAATGGGTAAAAAGGCTTTACCCGTTCTAACAATCGATGAAGGAAAAAGGGGACATAACTCCAACCCCAAAGCAAGTGTTGCTAAGGGCAAGGGCCACGTCCGAGGAAAGGGAAAGAGGAAAGCCATCACGCCCACCAAACCGAAGGAAAAGAAGCAAAAGGTTGCGGCGCAAGATCCATGCTTTGAGTGTGGAGAGATAGGTCATTGGAAAAGGAATTGTCCGACCTATCTCAAAGCGTTAAAAGATAAGAGGGATGCGGGGCATACCTCAGGTATTATCTTTACTATACATATTGAACTAAATGTTATTTCTTCAAATACATGGGTACTTGATACCGGATGTGGAACTCACATTTGCAATTTGTTGCAGGGGTTCAAAAGAAGTAAACAACTCAACAAAGGGGACATTAGTCTCTTTATGGGCAATGGAGCAAGAGTTGAAGTCCAAGCCCAAGGAGACTACATGTTAAAGCTTCCAAGTGGTTTGGAAGTAATTTTGAAGAATGTTTTGTATGCTCCTAAGTTAAGAAGAAACATTATTTCCGTGTCCCTTTTAAAACAATGTGGCTTTGATCTTAAATTTATAGATTATGATATTCATGTTTTGATGAATGGCATATTTTATTTTAAAGCTATACCCATGAATGGTATATATGAAATAGATCAAATTGGTGCGTCACATAGTAGTTCAATGTACAATGTCAACACCAAGAAACTCAAGAAGGACTTGGGTGATTCCTATCTTTGGCATTGTCGCCTTGGACATATAAGCAAGAATCGCATGCAAACTCTTCGCAAGAATGGTATTCTAGAAACAAATGAGTATGATTCATTTGATGTATGTGAATCTTGTTTACAAGGCAAAATGACAAAGCAACCCTTTAATAAAACTTTTGAAAGGTCAAAAGAATTATTGGGTATCATACATTCGGATGTATGTGGTCCTTTTAGACCAATGACTAGGAATGGTGAAAGATACTTCATTACCTTTATTGACGATTATAGTCGATATGGTTATGTGTACTTAATGAAACACAAAGATGAAGCTTTTGAAATGTTCAAAGACTTCAAAACTGAAGTAGAAAGACAACTCAAGACCACAATCAAAGTACTTCGTAGTGATAGAGGAGGTGAATACCTAAGTGGTGTTTTTCAAGATCATCTTAAGAGTTGTGGAATTATTTCACAACTTACTCCACCTGGAACACCACAACATAATGGTGTGTCTGAAAGGAGAAATCGTACCCTATTAGATATGCTTCGATCGATGATGGCTAGAAGCACTTTACCTCTATCATTTTGGGGCTATGCTTTACCTTCCGCCGTTCGCATATTGAATATGGCTCCAACCAAGAAAGTGGAGAAGACACCTTTTGAAATATGGCACGGAAGGGTTCCATCGCTATCATTCTTAAAAGTTTGGGGTTGTGAAGCTTATGTAAAGCAATACACCCCAAACAAATTAGAAGTCCGATCCACTAAGTGTATCTTTATAGGTTATCCTAAAGATGATTTAGGATATTACTTTTACGACCCTAGTGAGCAAAAGGTTATTATTGCTCGAAAGGGTAAGTTCTTGGAAACTAAGTTCCTTAAGGAAGGAACTAATAATAGAACAATGAAATTTGATGAGGATCAAGAACCACAAGATGATACAGAATTGGTTGATACTAGCACTCAACAAGAGGTTGTTGAAAGTGATCAAGTGGTTGATCAAAACACACAAAACGTTCGCAGATCTGGTAGAGTTAGCAATCCACCTGAAAGATATGGATTTTTTGTAGAAGGTTGCTACGTGGTAGATTCGGATGAACCAACCACATACCGTGATGCAATGTCCAAGAATGATTGTGACAAATGGCTTGAAGCCATGAACGTTGAGATGCAATCCATGTATGACAACCAAGTTTGGGAATTGGTTGAACCACCACTCAACTCCAAAGCTGTTGGAAGTAAGTGGGTTTTCAAAAGAAAAACTGATATGCATGGAAACTTGGATACTTATAAAGCAAGACTTGTAGCTAAGGGTTTCACTCAAACTCAAGGGGTTGATTATGAAGAAACTTTTTCGCCTGTAGCAATGCTAAAGTCTATTAGGATATTATTTGCCATAGCTGCACATTATGATTATGAAATTTGGCAAATGGATGTCAAGACCGCTTTCCTAAATGGATATCTTGAGGAAGATGTCTATATGGTTCAGCCTGAAGGTTTTGTCGATCCGAAACATCCTAATAAAGTATGCAAGTTAAAGAAATCAATCTATGGATTGAAACAAGCATCTAGAACTTGGAATCATCGTTTTGATGAAGAAATCAAAAATTTTGGATTCATCAAGAACGCTGATGAGGCTTGTGTGTATAAGAAAGCTAGTGGGAGTATAATAACCTTCTTAGTATTGTATGTCGATGACATTCTACTATTTGGAAATGACGTTCCAACCATGGAAAGCGTTAAGGCTTGGCTTGGAAGTAGATTTTCCATCAAGGATCTTGGTGAAGCTGCCTATATTTTGGGAATAAAGATCTATAGGGATAGGTCAAGGCGCTTGATAGGTTTGAACCAAAGTACATACATTGATAAAATCTTGAAAAGGTTCAAGATGGAAAACTCCAAGAAAGGTTTGGTACCTATTCAAAGAGGGACTATATTGAGTTCAGCTCAATGTCCAAGCTCAAAGGGTGAGCAAGAGATAATGAAACAAATCCCATATGCTTCTGCTATAGGATCCATCATGTATGCGATGATATGTACTAGACCGGATGTGTCATGCGCTTTGAGCATGACAAGCAGATACCAACAGAATCCAGGAAACAGTCATTGGATGGCTGTTAAGAACATATTGAAATACCTTAGGAGAACTAAGGATATGTTTCTGATATATGGATCTGGTGAGGAGGAACTCGCTATAAAAGGTTACACGGATGCGAGCTTTCAAACTGATCGAGATGATTCTCGATCACAATCTGGGTATGTGTTCACTCTTAATGGAGGAGCTGTCTCTTGGAAGAGCTCAAAACAGGAAGTGGTAGCATTATCCACTACAGAATCAGAATACATCGCCGCTTCATTGGCAGCTCAGGAAGCTGCATGGTTGAAGAAATTCATTACTGATCTAGGGGTGGTCTCTACCATTCAAGACCCCCTAGAAATCTTTTGTGACAACGAGGGTGCGATTGCTCAAATCAAGGAACCTCGTTCGCACCAAAAGACAAGGCACATAGAGCGGAGATTCAACTACATAAGGGATGAAGTTGAAAAAGGAAAGATATGTATTCGCAAAGTTGGAACTGATCAAAATCTTGCGGATCCATTCACGAAGCTCCTCGAAAGACCGAAACATGAGCGTCATGCGAGTGGCTTAGGACTTCGATATTCTAGTAATTGGATTTGATCTATTTTGTATTTACGTTTAAAAGACTTTTGTAATTTAACTCTTTTATATGATTATGGAATCTTGAGTTAAATTCTAATTTTGCATGTTTAATCCATGAATAAGTTATCTTATTCTAAAAGTCCGTAGTCGATCACATTTGTGGGAACAAATATGAAGCAAGACTATTATGAACTAGAATTGGTGGATATTCATAAGGAATGAATATGGAGCATAGGTTTGCTGCCAAGGTTCATAGATATTTGTGGGATACAAATATTGGACTGACCCGCTCTCAATATTACTACATGGAGTCGATGGACCTGATCATTAGTAATTTTGAGTAAAGGAGAATTTCATATTATCCTTAGACCTGAGATGTATACTGGGTCTTGATTTTCACCAAGTATTACACTTTGACTCTCCCCTTCGCTATTCGTAAAAGATGGTACATAAGGATGAGCTCGGGTGGAGTATAAAGTGATAGTGAGAGGCGTATACAGTCAAGATGGAATTTGTTCCTCTTATGTGTTGAGAGTTTAGATGTCTAAGGCCTGATAAAGTTGAATTGTAAAGAGAATGATCGCCTATGTCTCTTAGATCCAACATGACATCTAGCAACAAAGGGATATAATGATAGATTCACCTAAATCATATCAAGTAAGGGACTTGAAGGGATGATGTTATTGAATGGCACTTCGTCAAACACATTAGGGGTGGTGAACTGTTGTTAGGCGGTATTCACCACTTGCATTAATTTTCTATGTATCTCGTGCAAGTGGGAGATTGTTGGAATTACGTATGCCCGAGACACATAATTATACTAATGTGGCTAACTGTGTTTGATCCAAGTCGGGTCATACCCAATAACAAGCAAGACAACACCAAACGTATTCTTTTAATGATTTGATCATTTAAACGAATACCGAACACTACGTGTTTGGAAATTGGTTTTCTAAACAAACACACTTGAGGATTTAAATAAATTATCTGGATAATTTGTTTATATAAATTAATTATTTAATTAGTTAAATAATTATATAAATGTATGTACATTTTATAAAAATGAGTTTTATAAAATGAATGGAGATGTTTTAAATGGTTAAAACAAAACAAAAAAAAAAAAAAATAAAAAAATAAAATAACCGTCCACCCCATGTGGGTGGAGAGTTTGGTCCAATCCTAGGCTTTGTCTTCTTGTGATGACCATTTTATCTACCTCCATTCACAACACATGCATTTTGTGTCTTGTCTTTTGAATATTTTCAAGGGTTTTTCAAGCTTCAAAATCTCTCTCTCCCTCTCTAAAACTCACGGCAGCAGCAGCAAATTTTGGGAGAGCTTTGTGAGCTTGTTTTGTGTTCATAAATCCTAGCAAAACAACTTGGTGTTGTCACAAATAGCTTGGGGTATCACACTCTTGAGGTCTTCTTCTTTGGAGGCTTGTCATTCATCCACCATCCCCTTCAACAACCCACTTGTTCTTCTAAAGGTAGAAGAAGGTACAATTTACATTTTGTGAGCATCTTGTTCTTGTAATTTTGATCCTTGGCTTCGGGTTTTTAGTTTTAACATAATGGTATGTTCATTAACAAGTTTTAAAACACTAGCTTCCGTTGCGTTTTCTAGTTAAATATGGTTAACTTAGACTTTGATAAACTTGCATAAAACCCAACACGCCAGGCAGGCACCGCACCCTCGCCTTAACATTTTCTCGGCTTTTATCATCGAAATGACGTTAAGCCCCGAACTTTCCTAATCACCATAAACCGTCACTGTACCACCATCCAAGGACTTTAACCATATCAATCTACTTTTACACACTATCTGAGCCTCAAACTCAGACAGCCAATCCATTCCCAAAACCACATCGAACCCTCCTAAGGTCATTACATAAAGTGTAACAAGGAACTCACGTCCCTCTAACTCTATCTTTCCATCTTTAACCATTGTCATTATCCTAACAGAAGTATCGCTAGCTGTTCTACCATAAAAGTTTTAGGCACACGACAACATGTCATTTAGCTAACTTACAAATTGTTACATCTACGAAACTTCTATTAGCAACTGAATCGAACAAAACAGAAGCAGAAATATCGTTTACAAGAAATGTACCCGTCACAACATCGGGAATCTGCTTAGCCTGCTCCTGTGTCAACATGTAAGCTCTGGTCTTTGGCCTATTCTTCTTAGCATCTCTCTTTCCACTACCCCCAGCTTCACCTTCATTATACTCTCTCGCAAAGTGACCCGTCTTCCCGCACTTGTAACATGCGGGTTTAGCAGTACACTCCGGAGCATAATGCCCCACCTTCCCACACTTGTAGCATGTATTTGATCCCATCCTACATTCCCCACTATGAGCCCTTCCACACTTATGACAGACGCCAGTCCCTTTTCCCCACTTACACTCGCCACCGTGCAATTTCCCACAAGTCTGACACGGTTTCTTCTCCCATACCTTACGTTTCTTGTCTCTCGAGTTCCACAGCTAAGTACTATGCCTCTTTCCATGAGTATCCCACTTCTTGTATTTCTTCACCTCAACCACCACTTCATTCATTACCAGGTCCTCGTAAACCATTTCCGCGAGTTCAACCGCATAATTGTTGATACATGTTTTGTACGTCTCGATCTTTATCAGGGCTTTAATGTAATTAATCTAAAGTATAGGGGTCTTAATGTAAATATGGATAAATGGGCCATTCGCTCTAATGTAAGTTACATTCGTTACCCCGTAACGAATGTAACACATTCGTCTAATTATAAGCTCATTCGTTAACCAAGTTTAACGAATGAGATAACGAATGAGAGCCATTCGCTGTCATTTAAAGTATAAACGAATAAGTATGTTTATTCGTTAAAGTATCTGTAACGAATGACACATTCGTTAAGTGTTAAGTTAACGAATGTAGTCATCCCCTATAAATACCCTGTAAGTTATCATTAATGTAAGAGTTTCTGTTTTATTGCTGATATCCTCTCGTTACTCTGTCCGATCCTCCTCTCAACTCATACATTCACATTCTAACGTATCACAAGAACTCTATATTATATCCAGTTCAACATGTATCGTTGTAATCATAAGATCTAGATCCTTCCCCAAGCTCTTTCAAGTGGTATTAGAGCCACGGGATCTGATCTACGATATAATTCGTTGATATAGGTGATATAAGCGTATTCAATTGATGCATTTCATTGATGAATTGATTGAGTTTTTAAGGTAATAGTTACTTCGGAAAACAGAGACTGAGTTGATCGAGAAATTGAACCTGTTTGTTATGAGTTTGTGATTTCGGACTAGGATAGTGAGGTTCGGAATTGGTTTAGGCTTAGTTTGATCTAAGTTTTAGGAGTGTTTGGTGTGATTCAGACGAATTGAAGTTTGAAATTTAAAGTTTGAACTGTTTAAGATTCATTCGTTAAGATGAAGACTCATTCGTTAGGTTGAAGACTGATTCGTTAAAGGATAAACTGCCTATTCGCTAAACCCTAGCTGTTCATTCGTTACAATTTCAATCTCATTCGTTAAACCGTTTATTCGCTATAATCCTATTCGCTAAACCTCTTTCGTTAAGCCACATTCGTGTCATATTCGCTAAAGTCCATTCGTTAAGTCTTGCTCTCTAGTCTTGCTCACTAGGAGTAAACCATCTTTAACGAATATCTAAGTCTTGCTCGCTAGGACTCATTCGTTGAAATAAACCATCTTTAACGAATATCTCATATCTCATTCGTTAGTAATTCAACGAATAGCACATTCGTTAAAGTAATTCATTAAATTTCTTTCTCATTCGCTACTGTGTCCATTCGTGTGAACAGTAAACAAATAACTTTGAAACTTTGACAACTTTAGTCCTTGAAGTTTAAACAGTTGGTTCATTATGGCTGCACAGAACGCGTCTTACTATGCGTTAGTGTCTTAGAACGTATTACTACAACAAATGCTAACCATGGACAATGAGATCGGAAGTCATAACAAATGTCCCAAGTTGTTAAAACAGTTAGATTATGCTCGTTGGGAACCGAGGTTCCGTGCTCACTTGGGATCCGTGCATCCTAGTAGTGTCCGGTTTCTCGACGATGTATATTCAGCACCATTGATTGGTAATAACAATGCGGGATGGACTCCGAAACCATTTAAAGAATATGAGACTCAAGAACTTAAGAATTTGAAAGTGAAACAAAAGCATACTCAACTCTTACCATGGCTTTACCAGACACATTTTTCATCAATACAGTACTATCAAAGTCTGTGCTTCTTTGTTCACAACGTTGAAAACAAAAAGTTTGGGAAACACTCTTGAAAGCAAAAAGACTCTTGTAAAATTTCAATTTCGAAATTTTATTTTGATGAAAAATGAAACGGTGGAAGAGATGATTAACCGTTTTAGTCATCTGATTGTTGAGATGTCTAGTGTCGATCTTGAGCCAACAGAACAAGATAAGATCGATACACTAAAGAATGCTCTACCTTCTTCTTATTCGACTTTCTTGTTCGTGTTAAAAGAGAACGGTTTCTTTCAGAACTCTGAACTTACAGCTGTGCAATTCATAAACAAGATTGAAGAAAGGGAATTTGATATCAAATGTCAAAATACGTTGAAGGAGAATCAAAACCATCAGTCTTCAACCCAAAACCCTTTACTTTATGGAGGTGCATTGCCAGCAAATAATGCTTCAAGTTCAGTGCCAATCAATGCGTTCTTTGCTCAATCCCAAGAGGATTCTAACGTAAACAGTCCACCTAATGTATGTTTTATGGCTAGTGGTGCGACTACAAACTCAAATGCTCATGCATCAAGCTTGCCTAAGGTAAATCTGCAAGAAGCTGAACAACAGTTCGCTTTTGTGTGTGCGTTCATGACTTCTTATGAACAGCTGGTTGGAAGCAAGATCGCTACGAGCGACCTCACAGATGAAGATTATGATCAAATCGACCCGGACAATCTTGAGCTAATGGATTTAAAATGGAACATGGCTATGATCGTTTGTAAAGTCAAAAGATTTATGCAACGAACGGGAAAAGATCTTCCTACGTTGAACAAAAGGGTCGGGTTTGATAAGCTGAAGGTAAAATGTTATAATTGCGGGGAATTTGGCCATTTTGCCAAAGAATGTGACAAGCCAAGGAAAGACTATTCTGGCTCATGCAATTCTGAATGTTCTTCAGGAAAGAATTCATCTGGTGGGGATAAGAGTAAATCTGCTGTATCTGGTGATCAAGACAAATCTTCTGCTACTCAAGCTTTAGTGGTCAATGAAGTAGTTGATTGGTCTCAACGTTTGTTGGGAAATCAAGCAAATGTGGCTATTGTTGAACCAGTGGAGAAATTTGAAGATGCCAGCAGTGATAATGTATCAGAGGGAAGTGATTCGTCTGACTCTGAGACTGACACTGATCAAAGTCTGTCGTCTCAAACTGAATCAATCTCTGTGAAAGCTGAATCTTATGCTTGTATGGCTAAGATTGATGAGGTATGTCACAAATCTCAATCTAATGTATCTGAACCTACATCAAAAGTGAATGATTGTGTTGAATGTGCTGTATTAAAAGCCAAACTTGAAACAACATTAACTCAGAACAATACACTCACAAAAGATCACTTTATGATCAATGAATGCTACAAACAAAAGACAAAATTGCTAGAGCAATCAACTCTGAAAATTCAAAAACTGTCTGAAAGCAATCATGATTTTAAAGCTAAAGTTCATTGTAAAATTATTGAAGTTGATCAACATTTGAAGGAGATTCTTCGACTCCGGACCTGTATTTCCAACCTTGAAAACGAAATAATGGAATTGAATAATAAGCTTGGAAAATTTAGAGATTCTTTATTTCTTTTGAATGAAATAATTGAGGTTAATCATTCACATAAGAAAAATGGAAAAGCAGGTTTGGGTTACGTCGAAATTCCACCTCCTTTTAAACATGATTACAGTAGCATTCCCGATGTGGAAAAATTTTCAAATATGTTACTGATAAATATGAAAGTGTGATACAACTGGTCCTGCTCGTGAACCAATTCGTTTTCACCAAAAAACAAATTGGATGGTTCAATCGAGGAGTTGTCTGAACCAGATGTGATTGTCAAAAAAAAAAAGATATTCCAATTGACAATCATATTCTGTGTGAACCCGAAGATTTTGAACAAGCTGTGTATGGTTCAAAGACTTCGGGTGTTTCTTCAAACACATCAAACGTTCCTAAGGTAAATCCTAAAGTAATTCCTAAGGAAAAATCTAATGTATCTCAATTAGACAAGCCTTCGGTGTCTGATGAGGAGTTGATGCGATTTGTTAATCCTCAACTGAAATCATCAAATGGAAAAGTTTTTAAATTAAAGGTCACACCCGGCCCTGAGTGGCGGAAACAGCCGGGCGCGCGCGAGTGGGGATTGATAATTAAGCACGGGCCATTGCAAACATTTATAGTAAGATTTTCATTGCGCATGAAATGTTTAATACAAATACATTACAGTGTTTAAAAATTACATAAAAACATCAAAGTATAAAACTGTTGAAGATTTCCACGCCCTATCCCCTTGCGCGGCGGGAACAACCACGCGCATCGAAGGGATAGAACTAAAATCTTCCAAAAAGCTAGTTTTAGATGTTCAGCGTGAGGTGCTCTAAGTGTGACTCCATGCGCTACCTAGTTATCTCCTGAAAGACACGTAAAAACATTTGAATCAGTATAAACTGAGTGAGTTCACAAGTTTTAGTAACTTGATAAATCGTATTGCATCATAATCTTGATACAAATCATTCTGAAACATAATTCTGATAGCATCATTAAAACACATGCTTGGTAAAACATAGTTCTATCAACATATTCTGATAAAATCGTTCCGCGGGTTACGCGTGAACATTTCTGGGAACTGTGCTCGTCTATGCAAAGTGGCGCTGCCACTACGAGCTAAAATAAGTAATACCGTCCCGCGGGTTACGCGCGAACGTTTCAGGAAAATGTGCTCGTCCATGCAAAGTGGCGCTGCCACTACGAGCTAATCAATAATTCCGTCCCGCGGGTTACGCGCGGACGTTGTGCCGGAAAACAAGGCGCTCGTCCATGCAAAGAGGCGCGACCCCTACGAGCGGGCTCAAACCCATAGTACTGCCCCATGACCATACTAGGCACTCGTCCATGCAAAGAGGTGCGACCCCTACGAGTGGGTGGATCAAACCAGCAGTCCCTACCCTTAGAGTTCCAATGGTAAAGTGATCACTTACTTGAGTTCTAGCGCACATACATCGAAAACCTTAGATAACCGTTCGCATTGCTCATTATGAAATATAATTTAAACACATAATCGCTTGCATAGCTTGTAAGTATACCATGATAAAACATTATTTAAGTACGTGTCCCTCGCCCCGAAAACAGTTTAAAAACAGTGAAAACAGCGAGAATAGGGGCTGTGAGACTCACCTGTGGTTCTTGTTAAGGGATTAATCGAGATTCGGGTTTTCTTGGTGTTGGCCTCGGAATCGAAGGTCTAGAATACGATTAAATAACAAGAAGTATATATATTAAGATCAAGAAATGGGAGAATATAAGGGTTGGAAAGTAGATCTCAAGGTTATATTCTCGGCTTACCTAGTAACAGGATCGGAAATGAAAACAACGGATGCTTGGGAGAGGATTAGTGCAAGTTTGCAGTTCTTTGAAGTGTGTTTTGGGCGATAATTTAGGTTACATATTTATAGGCAAACTCAAGGGAACACAATCCCTTGCTTTAGGGGATTGTAATCTTTTCATATCTAGGGGTAATGATGATAAAGTATGGAAATTATTATTATTTATTTAAAAGTGGAGTAGTGGATAAAAGATTTTGATTTTGATTTGGTCAGGACATGCAGGTCTGTGGTTGGTGGGAGTAGGGTGGCTGACAGTTGACTTTTCATGTTACAGTGTGCTTTTTCAGGTACTTTGTCAGTGTACAGTAAAAAGTGGAAAATCTCTGAAACACGCTACCGTTTCTTTTTGGGCGGGAGTAATCTCCTTACAACTGGAGAATAGACTAAGTGTTCTGCGCGCATTACTTTGTGCGCATAGCTTTCTGCGTGAAGGACATTTCTTTGCTGCGGGTAGGTGCGTGACCTTCTCGCAGTCAGGGACATTGAGTTTCATTTGTAGATTCTCCAGGTGGTCTTGGTATTTCAACATAGTGATCAGTTATGTTGAAGTCAATTCCATCTTGGAGCTTCAGACAAACTAGCTCTCAATGTTCCCGCCATGCGGGGAGGTTAGTTCCCTTCCGCACGCGCATAAACGATTTAGGGTGCACCCGCCTTAGCATCATGCGTGACGGTCAACCCATTAGACAACATAACGTTAAGGTACATGAAAACATAAAGCCAAAACATTCGCGCATGGCGCATATAACATATGCTCACGCTGGTTCTTAACATGGCGCGCTCGCACAGGGCGCACATAACAAATGCACGCGCTGACTAACATGGCGCGCTCGCGCAGGGCGCACATAACAAATGCACGCGCTGACTAACATGGCGCGCTCGCGCAGGGCGCACATAACAAATGCACGCGCTGACTAACATGGCGCGCTCGCGCAGGGCGCACATAACAAATGCACGCGCTGACTAACATGGCGCGCTCGCGCAGGGCGCACATAACAAAATTACCTAATATTTAGGTTGATTACTTGGTTTAAGGGATTGGGAATTTACCGGGTGTCACATTCTCCCCCTGTTAAGCGAATTTCGTCCCGAAATTTAGGAGACGTTGCTGGCAGAAGCCATGCTCTGAAAGAGGTGTGGGTATTTCATGCGCATCTGGTCTTCTCTTTCCCAAGTGAATTCAGGCCCACGCCTCGAGTTCCATTGAACCTTTACTAACTTGATTCTGCTTCTGCGTAACTTTTGTTCTTTCCAATCGGTTACGGCTATAGGCTCTTCTACGAAGTGCAGTTGTTTGTCGATGTGAACCTCTTCCAACGGTAAAATCAACGTTTCATCAGATAAACACTTTTTGAGGTTGGACACATGAAACGTATCATGAACTCCACTGAGTTCGGCGGGTAAACGGAGTTTATAAGCAACCGGACCGACCCTTTCCTGGATCTCAAATGGTCCGATGAAGCGCGGATTCAACTTTCCTCGCTTGCCGAAACGGGGGACTCCTTTCCATGGAGAGACTTTCAAAAGTACTTTATCCCCTACTTGAAATTCCAATGGTTTCCTTCGCACGTCTGCGTAGCTCTTCTGTCTATCGCGCGCTGTCTTAAGGCGATCCCTTATCTGAAAAATCTTGTCTGTTGTTTCTTGGATCAATTCTGGACCAGTCATTTGCTTGTCACCCACTTCAGCCCAGCACAGTGGGGATCTACACTTGCGCCCATACAAAGCTTCGAACGGCGCAGCCTTGATGCTTGTGTGATAACTGTTGTTGTAAGAAAATTCAACCAATGGGAGATGAGTATCCCAGCTACCACCGAAATCGATTGCGCACGCGCGCAGCATATCTTCCAATGTCTGGATTGTTCGCTCGCTTTGCCCATCCGTTTGAGGATGATAAGCTGTACTCATATCAAGGCGAGTACCTAGAGCTCCTTGTAACGATCTCCAAAACCTTGATGTGAACCGACTATCTCTATCAGAAATGATGGACACTGGGACTCCATGTTTTGAAACTACTTCTCGAATATACAATCGGGCTAACTTTTCCATCTTATCGGTTTCCTTGATCGGCAGGAAGTGCGCTGACTTAGTTAGCCGATCTACAATAACCCAGATCGTGTCATAACCCCCAGGTGTCCTTGGCAGTTTGGTGATGAAGTCCATAGAGATTTGTTCCCACTTCCACATGGGAATTTCTGGCTGCTGAAGTAACCCCGACGGCTTCTGATATTCAGCCTTTACTTTTGAACACGTCAGGCACTTACTGACATACGTCGCGATGGCGCCTTTAAGATTGGGCCACCAATACAGCGCTTTAACATCTTGGTACATCTTGTCTGCGCCAGGATGTACGGAATACCGCGTCTTGTGAGCCTCGTGTAATACTCGCTCACGCAATCCTCCCTTGAGAGGGACCCATATGCGGTTAGCGAAATATAGATTGCCGTTCTTAAGTTCCAAATTCTTAATCATACCCCCAAGGGATTCGTTTTTAGCAAACTCTGGTTTCAAAGCTTCTTGCTGAGCGTCTCGGATGCTGGTAAAGAGATCTGCGTGAATGGTCAGCCTTAGAGCCTTGACTCGTAGTGTTTTTATTCGCTCCTTCCTACTTAGCGCGTCTGCTACCACATTCGCCTTTCCAGGGTGGTACTTAATTTCACAATCATAATCATTCAACAACTCCACCCATCTTCGTTGCCTCATGTTTAAATCCTTTTGATCAAATATATGTTGAAGGCTCTTGTGATCCGTAAAGATTACACACTTTGTACCATAGAGGTAATGGCGCCAAATCTTTAGCGCGAAGACAACCGCTCCAAGTTCCAGATCATGCGTTGTGTAGTTCTTTTCATTGGTCTTGAGTTGGCGCGAGGCATACGCTATGACTTTGTCTCGCTGCATAAGGACACATCCGAGTCCCTGATGTGAAGCGTCGCAGTAAACGACGATGTCGTCCGTCCCCTCGGGCAGAGACAAAATTGGCGCACTACATAACTTCTGTTTCAACATTTGAAACGCTGCTTCCTGATTTTCGCCCCAAACAAACTTCTTGTCTTTCTGAGTTAGCGCGGTCAGAGGTAGAGCTATCTTGGAGAAGTTCTCAATGAAGCGTCGATAGTAGCCAGCTAGTCCTAGGAATTGCCTCACCTCAGTTGGGGTTTTTGGCGCTTCCCAGTTTCGATGGCCTTGACTTTGGAAGGATCAACGTGTATTCCTTTCTCGTTTACAACGTGACCGAGAAAGTGAACTTCTCTAAGCCAAAACTCGCACTTGGAAAACTTCGCATACAACTTTTCTTTCCTCAACAATTCCAAAATAAATCTCAGGTGTTGCTGATGCTCGGCCTTGGTCCGAGAATAAATCAGAATATCATCTATAAATACAATCATAAACTTGTCCAAGTATGGTTTGCACACGCGGTTCATCAGATCCATGAATACAGCCGGCGCATTAGTTAGCCCGAAAGGCATCACTAAGAACTCATAATGGCCGTATGTAGTTCGGAAGGCTGTTTTCGGCACATCTTCCTCATGGACCCTAAGTTGGTGGTATCCGGACCGTAGATCTATCTTCGAATAATAACTGGATCCTTGCAACTGGTCAAATAAGTTGTCAATCCTCGGTAAGGGGTACCGATTCTTGACTGTCAGCTTGTTCAGCTCCCTATAGTCAATACACATCCGGAACGAACCATCCTTCTTCTTAACAAACAGTACTGGAGCTCCCCAAGGTGAAAAGCTTGGGCGTATGAAACCCTTATCCAATAGTTCCTGTAACTGATTGAATAGCTCTTGCATCTCAGATGGAGCTAGTCGATAAGGCGCTCGAGCTACTGGCGCAGCTCCTGGGACCAAATCAATACGAAACTCGACTTGTCGCGGCGGCGGTAATCCGGGCAAATCTTCAGGAAAAACTTCTGGAAATTCGCGCACTACTGGTAAGTCTTCAATTCTTCGCTCATCTCCTTTCTTCTCTACGACATGCGCCAGGAAGGCGTAGCACCCTTTCCTTAGGCACTTACGCGCCTTTAGGCACGAAATTAGTTTCGTCGCAACTCCCCTTCTTTCCCCTTGAATCACCAAGGTTTCTCCGTTCAACAGTGGGACCCGAACCTGCTTCTCATGGCAAATAACTTCCGCGTGGTTCTCGACTAACCAATCCATACCTATCACAATGTCAAAACTTCCCAAGTCTATTGGCAACAAGTTAATATTGAACCCGTGACCTCCCATGACTATTACACATTGTTCAGTTCTTTCGTTTGCGCATAACTGCCTACCATTGGCTAGTTCTATAGTATAAGGTGTGTCTAGCCTACTGGTTGCTAGGCCTAGGGAGTCTTTAAACTCAGCGGATATAAAACTTAGGTCAGCGCCAGTATCAAATAAGACAGATGCAAAATGTCCGTTAAGCAAAAACGTACCGGTTACCACATTCGGCTCTTCTTTAGCTTCGCCTGCGCCGATCACAAAAGCTCTCCCGCGAGCTTGGTTTCCCTTTTGCGGGCAATCCCGACTAAAATGCCCTGGCTTCCCGCATGCGTAGCAGTTGTCGCTCGCTCCAGCTTCTCTGACACGGCAATTCATCGTCTTGTGCCCTGGTCTGCCACATTTGGCACATTCGATTCTTGCGCATTCACCCTCGTGGTGATACTTGCATTTGTTGCACCATGGGCGAGGCCCGCTGTATCCTTTCCTTGATGGCTCCGCGGCTTGGATCGCGTAAGCCCTTACGCTCTCCTGCTTCTTGAACGGTGGTTGCTTGGAGTCGGACCCTCGGTGTTGAGAGTTCCACTCCCTCTTGGGATCAGAGGTTCGCTGCTCGATTCTGCGCGTAGTTAACATACCCGCACGGACCGTATCCCTTGTAAGGGTGATGGCCCGCGCTACCGCCTCATCAAAGGTTGGAGGCGCTGCGGCGTTGAGCGGAACCCTAACAACAGGAGGTAACCCAAAGATATACCTCTCGATCTTCTTTTCCTCCGTGTTTGCCATGTCTGGCACCAACTGGCAAAGCTCGTTGAACCGGTTGTTGTAGGCGTCGATATCCGTTCCTACCATTGTGTGGTTCCAGAATTCCTGTTGTAGGTTCTGAATTTCTGCGCGAGAGCAGAACTTTCTCATCAACATTTCCTTCAGTTCCTCCCAGGTCTTGTGAAGAGCAACTTCTCGCCCCAAGGTTTTCACTTGAAGCTTCCACCAAGACGAAGCTGCTTCTTGGAACATGCAGGTCGCGTAAAGGACCTTCTGGTTCTCACTACATCCGCTAATGGAGAGAACTGTCTCCATCTTGTCAATCCAGTTGTAGAGCCCAATGGCCCCTTCGATACCCT
The DNA here is from genome assembly GCF_021521415.1 of Bidens hawaiensis. Taxonomy (NCBI): domain Eukaryota; kingdom Viridiplantae; phylum Streptophyta; class Magnoliopsida; order Asterales; family Asteraceae; genus Bidens; species Bidens hawaiensis. Next base: position 133,306 of record NW_027498035.1, read on the forward strand.
TGAATGGCCAAGGCTTACAGGCCATGAATGTCTTGTAGGAGCATCCTTTGTCCAAGGCTCCTGATTCGGGTTCTGGGGTCTCATTCTGACGACCCTGACTTGATTCGGCCTTGCTGGCCTCATGTGTTGCGATTGCTTGCGCGATTATTTCCGCGAGTTCCTCGGGTGTCATGGTAATTCCTTTGGCTTTAGTTGGAGGCATTCTCGCTTTAAAAGAGAATGAAAATATATCAAACTTAGCGCATGTATTCCGAGCACATAATATTATCATTATTTACTAGACACTGTGTGACCCGTGTTCCTAAGTGTGTGTATAGTTTCTTTTGAAAATATTTCATGCGATTTCCCCCAACGGTTATAGTCTAGGTTAAAACTTCTTTTCCTAGTTCGCTATAACCAGTGCTCTGATACCAATCTGTCACACCCGGCCCTAAGTGGCGGAAACAGCCGTGCGCGCGAGTGGGGATTGATAATTAAGCACGGGCCATTGCAAACATTTATAGTAAGATTTTCATTGCGCATGAAATGTTTAATACAAATACATTACAGTGTTTAAAAATTTCATAAAAACATCAAAGTATAAAACTGTTGAAGATTTCCACGCCCTATCCCCTTGCGTGGCGGAACAACCACGCGCATCGAAGGGATAGAACTAAAATCTTCCAAAAAGCTAGTTTTAGATGTTCAGCGTGAGGTGCTCTAAGTGTGACTCCATGCGCTACCTAGTTATCTCCTGAAAGACACGTAAAAACATTTGAATCAGTATAAACTGAGTGAGTTCACAAGTTTTAGTAACTTGATAAATCGTATTGCATCATAATCTTGATACAAATCATTCTGAAACATAATTCTGATAGCATCATTAAAACACATGCTTGGTAAAACATAGTTCTATCAACATATTCTGATAAAATCGTTCCGCGGGTTACGCGTGAACATTTCTGGGAACTGTGCTCGTCTATGCAAAGTGGCGCTGCCACTACGAGCTAAAATAAGTAATACCGTCCCGCGGGTTACGCGCGAACGTTTCAGGAAAATGTGCTCGTCCATGCAAAGTGGCGCTGCCACTACGAGCTAATCAATAATTCCGTCCCGCGGGTTACGCGCGGACGTTGTGCCGGAAAACAAGGCGCTCGTCCATGCAAAGAGGCGCGACCCCTACGAGCGGGCTCAAACCCATAGTACTGCCCCATGACCATACTAGGCACTCGTCCATGCAAAGAGGTGCGACCCCTACGAGTGGGTGGATCAAACCAGCAGTCCCTACCCTTAGAGTTCCAATGGTAAAGTGATCACTTACTTGAGTTCTAGCGCACATACATCGAAAACCTTAGATAACCGTTCGCATTGCTCATTATGAAATATAATTTAAACACATAATCGCTTGCATAGCTTGTAAGTATACCATGATAAAACATTATTTAAGTACGTGTCCCTCGCCCCGAAAACAGTTTAAAAACAGTGAAAACAGCGAGAATAGGGGCTGTGAGACTCACCTGTGGTTCTTGTTAAGGGATTAATCGAGATTCGGGTTTTCTTGGTGTTGGCCTCGGAATCGAAGGTCTAGAATACGATTAAATAACAAGAAGTATATATATTAAGATCAAGAAATGGGAGAATATAAGGGTTGGAAAGTAGATCTCAAGGTTATATTCTCGGCTTACCTAGTAACAGGATCGGAAATGAAAACAACGGATGCTTGGGAGAGGATTAGTGCAAGTTTGCAGTTCTTTGAAGTGTGTTTTGGGCGATAATTTAGGTTACATATTTATAGGCAAACTCAAGGGAACACAATCCCTTGCTTTAGGGGATTGTAATCTTTTCATATCTAGGGGTAATGATGATAAAGTATGGAAATTATTATTATTTATTTAAAAGTGGAGTAGTGGATAAAAGATTTTGATTTTGATTTGGTCAGGACATGCAGGTCTGTGGTTGGTGGGAGTAGGGTGGCTGACAGTTGACTTTTCATGTTACAGTGTGCTTTTTCAGGTACTTTGTCAGTGTACAGTAAAAAGTGGAAAATCTCTGAAACACGCTACCGTTTCTTTTTGGGCGGGAGTAATCTCCTTACAACTGGAGAATAGACTAAGTGTTCTGCGCGCATTACTTTGTGCGCATAGCTTTCTGCGTGAAGGACATTTCTTTGCTGCGGGTAGGTGCGTGACCTTCTCGCAGTCAGGGACATTGAGTTTCATTTGTAGATTCTCCAGGTGGTCTTGGTATTTCAACATAGTGATCAGTTATGTTGAAGTCAATTCCATCTTGGAGCTTCAGACAAACTAGCTCTCAATGTTCCCGCCATGCGGGGAGGTTAGTTCCCTTCCGCACGCGCATAAACGATTTAGGGTGCACCCGCCTTAGCATCATGCGTGACGGTCAACCCATTAGACAACATAACGTTAAGGTACATGAAAACATAAAGCCAAAACATTCGCGCATGGCGCATATAACATATGCTCACGCTGGTTCTTAACATGGCGCACTCGCGCAGGGCGCACATAACAAATGCACGCGCTGACTAACATGGCGCGCTCGCGCAGGGCGCACATAACAAATGCACGCGCTGACTAACATGGCGCGCTCGGCAGGGCGCACATAACAAATGCACGCGCTGACTAACATGGCGCGCTCGCGCAGGGCGCACATAACAAAATTACCTAATATTTAGGTTGATTACTTGGTTTAAGGGATTGGGAATTTACCGGGTGTCACAGGTTTGTCATAAGTGTTTTCTGACAAAGAAGTTCCTTTGAATCTTCTTAAACCTGAAATGATTAAAAGTGTATTTCCGGATGACACTTCACAAATGACTGAACTTGAACAACGATTTTATCAATAAAAAATTGTTAATGTTCAAGAAAAACTAAAAACTAATGTTTTTAAACCTATCACGTTCATAAAATCGTCAGGTTTGGAAAATTATTCGAATTTAACAAATCTTGAATTCTATAAGAAAAGAAAGGGTTTAAAACACGAAACACCAAAGAAAGTTACATTTGAGAAACCCAAAGATGATATTCATAAATCTTTGCTATCAAAGACTACATGTACTTTGCCACAAAAAACTTTGGACTCTCGATGATGTTTCAAATGTGGTGAACCGGGTCATGTTTCCAAAAAATGCAAAGCAAAGATTGATGATATCAAAGACTCATCAACTCGAAAGATTCATTCATTATCAAACTTAAAAGAAAGTCAATTTGATGAGTGTGTTATAATGTATTCGAATATTAATCCGAAGAAGGTTATTCGGATTGATTCGGATAGTGAAGCAACCAAATGTGTTGACCGTGTTCAACCAATTTGTTCAAATGTTGATTCGGGAAGAATACGTGATGGATACTTAAAGAAGAAAACTAAGAAAACCGTCACATATTCTCAAGTCTCGAATGTTGGAGTTAATTTAAATGATTCTCCTAAAGTATCAAAGGGAGAGCCCAAGACTGAGGCTTGGGTTGCCTTTTTGAACTAATCATTTTACTTGTTTGTGCAGGGTACATCTCGGTCCGTGTCTAATCACAAATGGATATTGGATAGTGGATGTTCTCGGCATATCACCGGCAACCTGGATCTTCTGAATAACTTCAAAGATATTCAAGGGGGTTATGTTGCGTTTGCTGGTAACCAAGGAGGAATGATTACGAAAGAGGGAGAAGTTTCAAACGGAAAAGTAACGTTTGAAAAGGTTAATTATTGTGAAAAGGTGGATCATAATCTGTTGAGCGTGTCACAGATTTGCGATAAGAAATTTATCACCATATTCACCGACAAGGAATGTGTTATTCTTCAACCGTGATATACAATTCCTGAAGACATGGTTGTCATGCGATCACCTCGATCAAATGATATTTATGTACTTGACATGAGTTATGATGTACAAGTTTCGCCCTCAGCTACTTGCTTCATGTCAAAAGCTACCGAAAAATATTCTATTCTTTGGCATAGACGCATGGGACACATCCACTTACGAAAGATGAACTTTCTAATGTCAAATGATTTAGTGGATGGTGTGTCACTCAAGAATTTCAAGTTCAATGATCACTACGTTGCGTGTAAGAAGGAGAAACAAAAGAAGAAATCACATCCAAGCAAAGTTACTCAACACTATTGTTACTCCTCTGGAATGACTTCATATGGATCTCTTTGGTCCGGTGAATCGTGCTAGTGTTGCTGGATATTTTTACTGTTTAGTAGTAACGGATGATTTCTCACGCTACTCATGGGTGTTATTTATGGGATCGAAGGATCAGACTCCTGTCTTAATTTAGAATCTTATCACAAAGATCGAATCACTTTATAAACTGAAAGTGAGACGAATTCGTAGTGACAACGGAACTGAATTTAGGAATAATGTATTGGATTTCTTCTGCATTCAGAAAGGAATTCATCGGGAATTCAGAGCACCATATGTTCCTCAACAGAACGGTGTGTCTGAAAGAAAAATCGTACGTTGATTGAAGCTGCACGTACAATGCTTGCTGATTCAAAGCTACCTGTTCAATTCTGGAACGAAGCTGTGAATATGGCATGTTATACACTAAATCGCGTACTAACAGTAAAGAAGCTCAAGAAACAAGTTACGAGCTTCTGAATAATCGTAAGCCGAACTTAAAGTATTTGGAACCATTCGGGTGTCCATGTACTGTTTTGAAGAAAGTTTTTCGAAAGTTCGATGAGAAAGCTTTTGAGGGTTATTTCTTGGGATAAAACTCTCCGAAGAAGCGGATTTTCAATATTTCTTCGGGTTGTGTGGAAGAATGGTATCACGTTGATTGTCAAAGTTATACGAATCCACCAACTGGTACTGGTCCCGATTGGATGTTTGATTACGATCACTTATTTAATTCATTTACATCAACGGTCGATGAAGTACCTGACGACTTCATTAGATTGTATTTGGAGGATCATTGTCTTCCGAATCCAAGGGTTACCTCTGTTGATGTAAATGACTCTCTTAATGTATCAGAAACGATAAATGATGTTTCTGAATCTTCCGATGATACTGACTATGTGGATTCATCATCTGTAATGGTAGATGAAGATCAAGAGACTACCGAGCCAATTCTAATTAGTGATGATTCAACAACTGTCTCTTTTGACACAGCGGAGGAGAATATCACCAATTTGGGTGATAATGTATCTGTTCCTACAAATCCTTCTTTAAGGATTCATTCACAGCATCCACAGGATCAGATAATTGGTGATGTGAACGACGGGGTTCGTACAAGGCACCAATTGGCTAATGTATGTGATGATCAAGCTGATTATAATGTATCTCCTACTAAGGATCGATAATTTGTTCTTATGCGGATTTGCACTCTTCGGTTATTCTCAGTATCACACAATATACCTGCTTCCTATCACAGATAGAACCGACTAGTGTTGCAATGGAACTCAAGGAACCATCTTGGGTTGAAGCTATGCAGGAGGAGCTGCAACAGTTTATAAGACTGGGTGTATGGGACTTAATCGATAAACCCGATCGCGTAAAAAAGGCGATTCCAACTAAATGGGTCTTTAAGTGTAAAAAGGACGACCGTGGGGTAATCGTCAGAAACAAAGAACGATTGGTCGTACTTGGATAGAATCAACAAGAAGGCATAGATTACACTGAAGTATATGATCCGATAGCACGACTGGAGGCTATACGAATTTTTCTTGCCTATGCAGCCTACAAAAATTTTAAGGTTTATCAAATGGATGTGAAATCAGCGTTCTTGAATGGAGCTATTCATGAGGAAGTGTACGTGAAGCAGCCTCCTGGTTTCGAGGATCCAGACTTTCCCGAGTGTGTTTATCGGTTAAACAAGGCTCTTTATGGTTTACATCAGGCCCCGAAAGCCTGGTACAGCACGTTGGCTGACCATCTAATTGAAAGTGAGTTCAAGAGAGGAACTGTGGATTGTACATTATTCTATAAGAACATGGGTGATGATCTGCTCCTCGTCCAAATCTACATGGACGATATTATTTTCGGTTCGACAAATGACAGCTTATGTAAAGACTTTGAGAAGACGATGCAGACAAAATTTGAGATTTGTTCAATGGGAGAGATAAGTTTCTTTTTGGGTTTGCAAGTTCACCAGTCTGACACCGGGATCTTTATCCATCAGACGAAATATGTGAACTATGTCTTGAGCCGATTCAAGATATCCGATGGCAAAATTCCCTCAACACCTCTTCCCGTGGGTCACAATTTATCACCGGATGAATTGGAGGATACTGTAGATCCAACCCTATATCGAGCTATGATCGGATCACTTATGTATTTGACTGCATCTCGACCTGATATCATGTTTGCTTTTTGTTTGTGTGCTAGGTACCAATCGAGTCCCCGAGTGACTCACCTGGCGGCAGTAAAGCGCATCTTACATTATCTGAGGGGAAATCCTGACATCGGGTTATGGTACCCCAAGGATGATATGTTCGATCTCACCGCCTTTACTGATTCAGACTATGGAGGATGCAAGATCAACTTCAAATCTACGATAGCGGGATGTCAATTCTTTGGAAACCGGCTTGTTTCCTGGCAGTGTAAGAAGCAGATAACGGTCTCAACTTCAACAGCCGAAGCGGAGTATGTGGCAGCCTCGAGTTGCTGCTCACAGGTTCTCTGGATCCAGCAACACTTGCGGGATTACGGTTTGAAGTTCCTTACTACTCCCATTTATATTGATAATTCTGCTGCAATTTCAATCACCAAAAATCCGGTTCACCATTCGAAAACCAAACATATTGAAATCCGTTATCACTTTATACGTGATTGTTTTGAAAATAAATTAATATCCATTGATAAAATTCATACGGATTTTCAAAAGGCTGACCTTTATACTAAGGCATTTGACAAAACACGTTTTCAATATCTGCTAGGTATAAATGGTTTAAAAACTTTAAAAGAAATTCAAAAGCTTGGTTAAATCATTTTATTTTTTTTGTTTTATTTTGATTTTTGTTGTTTTTAGGGGGGAGAAATATAAAATACAAAAATATTGTGGTTTCTGTTTGTACAGAGAAAATTAAAAACTACAAAAACATTCAAATATTGAAAAAACACAAAAACAGTGAAAAATGCTCCTCAAAATGAGTTTTGAAGCAAAAAAGGAAAATGATAGTACATTGACGGGATTGATCTAGTACATGAATAAATTAGATTAAAAATTACCATAAGGCCAGCAATATGATATGCGAAGATAGGCTTGACAGTCTATATAGGAACTGATAAGATAAAGATAATGAATGCCGAACCTAGTGGAATTACATCTTGAAAAGTTGATACTATATCTGATTTAAAGAAAAGTCAAAAGTCAAAACGATTACTGTGTGTGCATGCGTTCATTTTTGAAGAAAATTCTGCTTTGTTTTTATTTTATTTTGCAAAGAAATTCAACTTTATTTTTTCTTTATTTTTATTCAAATATTGGATCATCTCTTGCGCGATAAGATTATCCGACCTGAGGGTTAATATTTGGGTATTCTGCTTTATTTTCTTGGTGTTTTGTATAAAATCTTGAACTTTCTCCGCGCGATAATACGGGATTATCCGAATTGAGGGTTAAGATTTTATGCAACTTCAACTTATTTTTATCTTTTTATTTTGTTGAAATGGAACCTTATTTGCGTGTAGTCATACCGACCTGAAGGGAAAATTTTAACCTTCTGCTTTATTTATTTTTTTATTATTTTTGCATTAGTCACAGTTAATCAAAATTTGGAAAAACAAAAGAAAAACGTACATGTGATATTCATTGTATAAGAGATAGAAATGTTATATCTGATTGATGGGGTCCACATATGGTTTCGTGCCTAATTGAACCAAATTAAAGCATATCGTAAAGTTTCCGACAAGTCTGTGAAAAGTTTAAGAGGACAATTATATCTGCAATCATGGTTGGGTTACGCGTATAATAATCATCGAAATTGTAGTGTTACTTAGTGATATTTTCGTCAATATGATTCCCTGCTCAACTCACAAAAATATGTACTGCTTTAATAGTTTAAGTCGTTTATTGTTTTTCCATTATTTGTTATTTGAAAATTTTCGAAAATCCAAAAAGATTTTTTTTTCTTTTCAATTCTGCTTTAATTTCGATTTACCAAGCTAGCGAATAAATTCAAAAGAAAAAGATTGATCCCCAAAAAGTTTTAAGTTAATCGTGCTTAATGTATTTAAAACTGGTATCAGTTGTATTTTTTTAACGTAAAAATCCGTTTAAATTAAGTATTACCGATCCTTGGTTGATCGGGTATTTTAATGTATGCGATTAAACCTAAAATTGGATTTAATTGATTATTTAATTCATTGTTAAAACCCTAATTGGTTTTAATATTATTTAATTTCTTAAAAGAGATTTGTATCTCATTTGCTAAGGAAAATTGGGTGATTTGTTAAAATGTTTAACGAATGTAAAGCCATTCATTATTTAAACATAACAAATGAGTTTCTCATTCGTTATAAAGACATTCGCTTCCGTTGTGCATAACGAATGGAGGTCATTCGTTTAAACATTTAACGAATAGAACGTATAATGTATCATTCGTTAAAGACTAACGAATAAGTTCTTAATTCGTTAAAATGTTAACAAATAAGAGAAGGTAAAATAAGATTTGTTAAACTTTTTAACGAATGAGAATCTTATTCGTTGGAAAGTTTAACGAATCAGGATTATTAATTTAACGAATGAGGTCATTCGTTAGTTCAAATTTTGAACGAATGACCTCGGGCGTTGTGAAATTATTGGGGTTGATAATACCAATACAGATGAATGACTCTTCATTCGCCTTCTCACTATTTCATCGACTCCATAAACGAAACTCTGTCAAATTTTCTTTTGAATCTTATACCTGCTTTTCAGAAAGATTGACTGATATCTTTGCATTATACAGGTATTGGCGATCTCAATGATATGAGTCTTATGGATTTTCATCGGGTTTTTATGTGTTAATTGAGTGATGTTCTAACTGGTCAAGAACCGAACAGTTGCACACTGTAAAAACTTATAGATTGATAACCATTAGTTCCGATGATCATTGATTAAGATATAAAACCGATTTCCGACAAATGTCATTGGATTTAAATGTGAAAATTGTAAGGAAACTAACTGATACGTCGTTGATATTCATCGTCTTTAACATTGAATAGTCAAAATTAATTTAATTTTTGACTCCTGGTAGTCAAATGAAAATTTAATTTACATTCGTTATCTTTGTAACGAATGATCAGGTCAGATTCATTAAATTGTTAACGAAAGACGATCCGTTTCGCTAAGGTAGCGAATGGACAGTGAAATTGATAACGAATAAGTGTAACGAATCAGAGTTGATTCGTTAAAGTAATACACATTGATTCGTTACAATAACGAATGACTTCACGTATAAGTATGATTCGTTATTTGTAACGAATGTAAAACATTAATTGTATAACGAATGTCTCATTTGTGTAAAGTAACGAATGAGATGCTCATTCGTTAAATTAGTATGATGTATTTAAACAGTTTGCTGGATTTTTTTTTAACAAAAACAGAAAATGGCAGACGAGATCATTCAATAGCCAGTTCCCGATCAACAACCAGCAGATAATCCAGAACAGCCTCAAATTCAAGATGAACCTGTTCAAACTCTCGTCATGCTGTCATGGAATAAGAGCCATAATACTTGTGCCTATCTTGAACCAAACTTTGAAGATTCTCCGATATTCAGGGGAATGATTAGTTTTCTTATTCGCTCGAGAATCTACAAGGCCATTTCTACCCGTACAGTTGTTTATCAGAAGATAATACAAGAGTTTTGGAATACTGCTAAGTTCAATGAAGAAGATAATCAGATAGAAGCGGTTATTCAGGAAAAACGGGTGGTAATTGATATTGGCGTGATCAGAGACTCACTGGGATTTAATGACACAGTTGATGACAGATGTGAGTTCGATTGAGCATTGATCAGAGGATTATTTGGCCGTGTAAAGTATAATGGTGATTTGGGCAGATCTATGTACAACAAAGCGAACTTGTGTGAACAATACAAGTATCTGCTTCACGTATTGATTCATTGTCTCGGTGGACGTAAGAGTGGATTTGACGAGTGCCAAGTGATGCTTCAATCTGCGTTTGTTGCCCTTGTTCTTAATAAACCATTCAATTTCTCAGAATTGGTTTATTATCATTTGAAAGAAAACATCACCAGCAGACATAAGTTCTTAATGTATCCCAGATTTTTACAAATGATGATAAATGATCTGGTACCTGACTTGGAAAAAGATCAAGCAGACGTGATGAAGCTCGATCATATGAATGAAGAGACGATGCGACGTTTGAGATCATACAGAGGTCAGAGTTTGGCAGATCGACCAAAGTTTAAACGTTTGATTGGTCATCTAGCGAATATTGATTATGTCGCGCCACCTAATGATCGTTGGGCTCATGACGATTCTGAAGGTGGTGATGGTGGTGATGGTAGAGATGATGGTGGTGATGGTGGTCCAGGACCACAAGCCGAGTTAAGTTATGAACAGAAGCATAAGCGTAAAAGTAAAGAACCGGTGACGGAAAAGGGGGAGAAACTCAAGAAACAACGAGTTAGAAGAGGTTCGGGTATTGAGATACCAAGTCATCCGTTTGTGTCTTCTACTGCTGTTTCTACTCCTATTATTTCTTCTACTGTTTCTCCAGTTCCAGTTCCACAGATTTCACAATCTCCTACTCCTACTACAATGTCAGATTTTCCTCGTTCTCCAACACCTGTGCAGATGCCTACTTCTCCAATGCCTCCAACTCTAACTTTGGCTATTATTGTGAGGTCTGATCCTCATTTTGGAGACATATTATATATTGGTACAGATGCCTACACCACAGCCAACTACTCCTGTTACTCCAACACCGTTGCCGAGGCCTGAGCACTCTTTTATGTCATTTAGTCGTCCTCAGGGTCCTATGCAACCAGTGCATCCAAATTTCTATCTTATGGCTCCTCAAGCTCAATGGTTTCACATGATGAATCTATTACATTTACAGCACACTCAAATGCAAGCAGACAGAGCTGCAAATGAGCTAGCGCAACGGAATTTGCTGAGGCATCTTCTTTCGGCTCAACGTGATAATAGGGAACTTCGAGCCCTAATTGTTGCTTAGGGGGAGAGATTAGATAAGCAGGATGAGATTATTTTTCAACTGACATGCAAAGAAGATGAATTAAAGAAGTTGAAGAATAATGAAGACGATCAGGATGGTGCAGGGGGTGGAGTAGATCAGCAACCGGGCGGAAGTTCCACACCGTCGGCGGGTAATAAGACAGATGCGAGTGGTGGTGGTGGGTCTGAAGCTAGTAATCTACAGATTGTTCCATATAAAGATTACACGAGAGCCAAGCCGATAGATGTTATTCCGGCTAACATGTTTCTGTTTGTAGGAATGGATGGGATTGTATACAGTATGGTAAATGCTGATGAGATCGAAGAAGGTGAATTTGTTGATCACTCATTAACAAAAGAACAAATTGCCTTGCTTCTGGATCTAGATGATGATGAGATTGAGGAATTGGGTAAGAACTTGGATGTGGAGATGGAAGATAGTACTGATACAGGTATTCCTCACAGGAATGTACCTGATTTTGAAGAAGTGGAAGTGGAAGATGTTACTGCTGAAGAATATCCGGAGTTTTACACAGATAATAACAATGACTCGGGTATTCCATTCTTTATGACTGAACATTTTAATGCAGCAGAACGTCGGTTACAAGAAGAAAAGAATAAGTTTAAAGCTGCTGAATCAAGTCATGTATCCACTACTGATAAAAAGTGCAAACGTGCTTTGGATGGTGTGTTCGAGCATAGCGTAAAGAAGATGAACAAGATGATCGAGACCTTTCGTTATCATGAACAAGAGGAAGTCAAATTAACAAGGGATCGAGCATCGACATACCAAATGAAGAAGTACAAGCCAACTAAAGATGTGAGAGGTGATATGGTAGCATGGCAGTATGATTCAAATCTTAAGGTACATATCGTGAAGTGGGAACATGGTATTTATTATTTCAAACGTCCACACGATATCTTATCTATGCCCAGATGGGATGTGAGAACTCTAGCCAATCGACCGTTTGTGAATTGTGGGGACGATAAATGGGCTAGTTGGTTCTATAAGCAGTTATTACATGAAACCCGGTTTGGTTTCAAGTTCTTCAAGCCTCAGGTGCCAACTCATAAGTACATTGATGAGATTGATACTCGCACTGGCTGGAGGAAGTTAATTTTACAAGTCAAGCCGCCGAAGACTATGAAGAGGGTTCCAATGAAGACATTTCCACAGAGTCTATTCACTGTGTTTAATTATTGGTACTACGACAATCGTACAGGTGAAGCGGTTATTGTATACGGTCACGGGTCTAACATGAAGACAATACGTGTGATTGATCCAATGTGGCTAGTTAACTTATCTGAGTCTGACAATGATGCGCTATTTACAAGTCAGATCAGATTTGCTAACGTAAGATATTATGAGCTTGCTATGCAGTTTCAGAAGGTGGTTAGAGTCTGTTATGCACACAAGATTCATAGCTGCGTTGACTGGAAGACAAAGATGTTCCAGCGTTAAAGTAGATAAAGAGCTCGAGACGAGGGGGAGTTTGTTGATACATGTTTTGTACGTCTCGATCTTTATCAGGGCTTTAATGTAATTAATCTAAAGTATAGGGGTCTTAATGTAAATATGGATAAATGGGCCATTCGCTTTAATGTAAGTTACATTCGTTACCCCGTAACGAATGTAACACATTCGTCTAATTGTAAGCTCATTCGTTAACCAAGTTTAACGAATGAGATAACGAATGGGAGTTTGTTGATACATGTTTTGTACGTCTCAATCTTTATCAGGGCTTTAATGTAATTAATCTAAAGTATAGGGGTCTTAATGTAAATATGGATAAATGGGCCATTCGCTCTAATGTAAGTTACATTCGTTACCCCGTAACGAATGTAACACATTCGTCTAATTGTAAGCTCATTCGTTAACCAAGTTTAACGAATGAGAGCCATTCGCTATCATTTAAAGTATAAACTAATAAGTATGTTTATTCGTTAAAGTATCTATAACGAATGACACATTCGTTAAGTGTTAAGTTAACGAATGTAGTCATCCTCTATAAATACCCTGTAAGTTATCATTAATGTAAGAGTTTCTGTTTTATTGCTGATATCCTCTCGTTACTCTGTTCGATCCTCCTCTCAACTCATACATTCACATTCTAACGTATCACAAGAACTTAATCGTATACTGTTCAACATGTATCGTTGTAATCATAAGATATAGATCCTTCTCCAAGCTCTTTCAAGAATCAAAAATAGCAGGTCTACTTTCCCTGACCAGTGTGCGGACTTTCGATGGAATTCCTCTGACATAACACTTGATTCTCTTACCTTTAGTATTCACCATCTCAGGCATAAGCCTTGACATATGGTTAAACTCAGTAGTGTACTCACGGTGTGTCACCTTTCTCACTTTCAAGTTCAGGAATCTCATCTCTGCTCTTTCAACCTCAGTATCAGCACAAAACTTCTTCATTACCATCTCTCTCAGATCATCCGACCTCATAACCTTTATTTCAGCAGTAGTCGTTCTTTGTTCAATAGTTTCCCACTAGAACATAGCTTCATCACCAAATCACTGAGTAGCGAAGCCCACAACTTTGTCGGGATGGTACTCGCTAATGTGGATAACCTTATCCATCGCGGTTATCCACTGAATGGTAGCGATTGCGTCACCCATACCAGTTAACTGAGCTAGGTCAAAACCTTTGAAGGTCTTGTAGTTGCAACCACCTCGGCCTCACTTCCCATCATTAACCTTCACAGAACGAACTTCCTCAACCTCAGTCTCAGTATCCTTCTTACTACTTTCCCTAGTCTGCTCAACAGTCTTGGTACGGCTTTTAGTAGACATGTCTGATTGGAGATTTTTCGCTGTAGCAGCAACGGCTTGAGTAATCACATCTTGAATAGCAGGATTGAGCTGATACTCTTCCTCTCTCACAGTCATGCTTCGTTCTTCACTAGGCTCAATAATGGGCTCTTCAGAGGGTACTCAGTTAACGTGTGGCCTACCACGGCGTCCCGTGCGCCTTCCTTGTCCAGTAGTAGACTTAACACCAGCCATCCGAATTCTAAAGGAAAAACGCAAACATCGTCACGTAAGGAACTATTTAGTATA
>NW_027498035.1:152500-183103 GCF_021521415.1 Bidens hawaiensis
CCTTTTGCTCATAGTTGGCAAATCATTCCTAGTCCTTTCCATGATCTTTTTAATCTTTCTGACGACATGGCCATATTCCATTTTGAATCCATCAATTCCAGATCATCTGGATTAATCTAGTCATAATCTTCATTAGTCAAGTCACAGGTAGCAACTTTACTGCCCACCAATTTTTCATATGAGGACATGAAGGCTCCTATGAAAGAAAAATTTTATTCTGCTTCCTTCATGTTGACATTCGGTGGTGAAGGAGGAGGAACTGAACTGGAGTTAACAGAAGTTATGCTTGACAACACTTGTGGCTCAGCAAATGCTTCTTATGGAGGAATCACATGACTTTCTTGGATATAGAATGTTGTTATAGGTGTAGCAGTACTCTTGCTTGCTGGATGTGCTCCACCATATAATGAAGGATCTTAATTTGTCTCAGATGAACTTTGTCACCTTTGATCATACTCCCTTTTCTCTAACTTTTCCACAAAATCCATGCATTTGAGATTTGGGTTTTTGAAATACCCATTTTCAGTTAACATAAGCACATAGGTTGAGTACGAATTTGGAAGAGCATCCTTCAAATTATCAATTCTATCTGCTTCATCTTGATGCAACCCAAAACGATTCAGCTCGGTCAATAAGTGACAATACTTGGTCAACACAGTCTCATTTAGCCTAGCATTAAAGTTCATATATTGAAACTTCAACATAGATTTCTTACTTTCTTGAGTATTGCCAATACTTCTTGCTTGTAAAGAAGCATACAATGATGCTGAGACTGTAATATGGCCACATTGGTGAAAGATATTTTTGAGTAAAGTCATAGTCAAAGTGGAATAAGTCTTCACTCCAAGATCATACTTCTTCTTTTCAATAACAGACCTTGACTCAACATGCTTGGGAGTTTCACCAATACCATTAACCTCTACAGTTGGTCTTACATACTTGGTATCCGACATTTGTAGACAATCTGGATCAATTACACCCAGATGAGATCTGAATATTTGGCTCCATCTCTGGAAATCATCGAGACTATTTAGCTTCGAAGTCTTTGTAAGAGAACTAATCTCATTATCGTAATTAAGCATTGTTTGCATGAGAGCGTTCTGAGAAGCAAGGGCATAATAATTTATATTTTTTGAGATTTTTGGGTTTAAATTGTCAAAAGTGAAAGTATATGGGTGAAAAGTGAATAACTCTTGAATGAAAGATAACGAATGAGGAATATGATAGCGAATGAGTAAATTTTAATGAATGCCCTTAGCGAATGCATGGACCAATGGAAACAATAGCGAGTAGACTTACAAATGAGGATATGACGAATGTGAATGACGAATGAGAATGTAGCAGGTAGAGAATCATGTAGCAAATGAGTTTAGCAAATAGCGAATGGGCAGTTGAAACAGTTGTAACAAACTTATAGCTGCTTAGCGAATGAACTCATGTTTCATAGCGAATACAACCTCAAGAAATTGACGAATGAACTCATAATCTTCAAACTCAAACCCAGTCAACTTACCAAAACAAAACTATACCAAATCAATCTGAAACACACTCGAATCAATCCGCACATAATCCAAATCAAAACTATGACCAATTTGGACTAATTCAAGTCAAATTCAAACCGTTCAAACTGCTGTATACTCCCGCTCAAATCCAAATTAGTCCACAACATATGATTTAGTTCAATTCGCTTAATCACAACTTAATTCAGATTCATATGATCAATCCTTGAAGCAAACTTCAATCAATTATCTTCAATTGCTCTTAATTGATTACTATTATGTTTGTTCAATGTTCGTACTATCAATTAGTCTCAAACACGATTAGTTATCCTAATCTAGTTCATGAATCGATCAATCAGAACATCTAGAAAGCTCTGATACCACTTGAGGAACCACGAGGATCATCATGATTCGCATACACTTAGATCTAGTCTATGATATGATCAGTTGTACTTAGTTAGGGTTTCAGTGTGTATTTGTGTGTGTTTTGAGAGAACAATTAGACAGAGTAACGATGTGGAAATTAAACAAATAATCAGATCAGTAATATTAAAATCTGAAATAGACTATATATAGGAGACGACTCATTCGCTACGCCATTCGCTAGACATCCCCTTAGCGAGTGGTCTGATATATTAACCTCTCATACACTAACATCCCATAGCGTATATGGAACCAAAAACTATGTTCATTCGCGAACATCCCATAGCGAGTGAACTTACATTAAATGTCAAAACTAGTCCCTAGACTATAACAATTTACAACACGATATACAAAGAACGAGACGACAATAAATGTATCAACAAAATGGCTCCTTTACAATTTGGGCTATAACAAACCGTTTCATTCATTCATCTCAAACAAATCGTTACAAAAGCAATCACCTTTTTCAATCTATGATCGCCTACAATCAAATTGATTAATCAAGGTATGTTATTTGCTTCCATTGAATTAACATCAAACATTCATCTCTTTGATTTCATCTCATATGTGTTTCAATCGGTTTTCTCCAACATAAGTATGTTCATATCTACTTTAAATCCTATGTCGTACACATAGTCACATAAATCGTGGTACGCTCATGTACGAGTACGCAGTTCGGGAACGCAATTCACTAAAGGTAATGTATTCGGTACGGGGGGGGGGGGGGGGGGTATGCTCATTTCGGTACGAACCGTTACGATGTACCACGTAGTTCGGTTCGAGGCGGAATTACAATTAAATATAAAAGTTATATATCTTATAAAAAAATTATATATCTTAAAAAATAATTTTCAGGCTATTGTGTATATATATATATATATATATATATTAATTTTATGAAGATTATCTTATAAAATATATATTTGTGTAGTAAAGTTTAGGGTTAAGTTTTATAAAGATAGAAAGTTGAGGGTGAAAAATGAATTTTTTTGGAAGAAAAGAGTGAAATAAAAAGGAGTTAACGTTTCAAACTTTCAGTTTTAGGGTTTTGTAGCCACGATTCCTTAAATCCGGCCAAATCTGGAAGGCGGCCAATCGGAGCGACATACAATTGACATACCATCGGTTCTGATTATCGATTTTTGGTTCAATCTGAGCGACATTCCGGTGATTTCTTGTTCACGATTTAGGGTTTAATCGGAGCGATGTTCCGGCGATTTGGATCGCGATTTCACCGACGACTGGTACGCTTGTGATTTGCGATTGGGTACAAAGTGTACCAATACGGAAATCGCGGCATCTTGAGCGATTTATGTGACTATGGCCGTACAAACATTTGATGTTCAATTGTGAACCCTAATAATCATTTGTTAAGATTTACATTTGAAACTTTTTTCAATTATCAACACTAAGCATAAATCATTTGCTTACTTTATACAAACTATATTATATTTGATTTTTGTTGATGAATACTATGAATCCTAAATCGGGTTCAATTCGATTTGATTTAATGCAATTGGACTCAATATGATTTGATTCAATCATTGTTTTCTTATCTTGATTCAATCTTTATCTTCTACCGAATGTAAATGATATGTAAGTTTGCTTACGAAAATAATTATTATAGGTCGCATCACTTGATTTTTTGGGTTTGGAAATACAATTCCTCCTTTTGGTTATTTGAACGTTTAATTCGTGAAATTTTCCATTTTGGTTAATCACCAAACGACGCTACAAACTAATAATTTATGGTTAAAATAAAATGATTTGTTTTTACTCATTTTCAACCTAATCTGGAAAAATTTAGGATATTTTATTCTTTTGAACCCTTTAATTTAGACATTTTTACCCTAGGAAACAATATGAGTGAAAAGTAAAGTTCTTGATTTGCTAATGACGTTATAAAAAAAACGTTCTTGAAATCAACTAAATCTATTTAAGAATCAATTCGAGTTTCATCTTGTTTAATTAAAAAAATGACTCGTTGCACCCTAAATCACTCTTATCTCAAGTTTTGTTTTTTTACCCTTTGAAGCCTCAGCTCCTCAATGTTCAACAAATGTGTATTGGTTGTGATGGTATTTGGTGACCGAAATCAACAGTTATTGAATACTTGCAACAATTCTTCAAATATTTTTATCACTAGGTCTGTAAGCAAATCAAACATTTAGTAAAATGTTTCACAAGAAGTTGCTTTACTTGATAAATGAATGAACATGCATGTTTGTTCATTTACGTTCGTGAACGATTGTTTACTTTTGTTCATTTACCTTTGCTCATTATATCTATCAATCTATATAATTGCCTACAATTGGAGGCCTCACGTCGCCCCCCCCTCTCGTGCCACCAGATTGCTCCATTTCAAAATGGTGGTCTCTCATTGCTTTAACCTGGTTTTGACCCGTTTATGCTTTAATTTTCGTGGGTCTCGTGGGTCACCAAACCCGGATACCCTTACTCAGGTTATGCAGCTTTATAACCCTTTCTCCTTTCCCCGAACACTAAAGTGACTAAACCATCTCATTCATCGTTCCAGATCCACCAAAGACTAGTCAGCTCTCCCTTCATTCATTCCAATTTGCACCGTGTCTCCTACAACCACTCCGATGGAATCTCTGTTGGCATCTCCACCTACTCCGTAGACTGCTGACACTCTGGCTGGTCTTCTGGTGCTCTGCTTCCGTCTAGTGCTTCTACTCCGACTGGGTCTCTGGCTGCTTCACCTAACGTTGTTGGGTTGACCCGAGTAGTGGCCGTCGGGTAGTGACGGACCTACCTTAATAGGAGGGATAGCCTCTGCTACCCCTCAACGTTTCGCAGGTAGTGTAAAAAAAATGTTGGTCGGTTTTCGTGTTTCGTTACCCCTATGATTTTAAGCTCAACCAATTTAATACTTAAACAAAAAAAAAAACCCACTTAAATTATAAAGCCCAAACCAAAAATCCCAATAACCTAAATAATCCTTTTTAAGTTTAACCGGATATTGTGAACACAGGCGCACAGCCGACTGCTCTCTGACTCTCTGGACTCTGCTCACCACTAGGGGTACAAACGAGCCGAGCCAAGCCCGAGCTCGACTATGCTCGAGCTCGGCACGTTTAACTTATACAGAGCTTGAGCTCGAGCTCAGCTCGTTTCGAGCTCTATTTTCAAAGCTCGAGCTCGGCTCGTGAGCAGATTTACAAGCTCGAGCTCGGCTTGTTTACTATTTATCAATTATTTTTTTATATAAATATAATTATTTTTATATATTTTTTCTATGATAATTTTATATATAGAATAATATATGTTATTTAATTATTTTTATTTATTTTTGATAACATTATATATATATATATATATATTAATAATTATTAAATACATATTTTTTAAAATTATATAAACGGCAGGCTCGTTTAGGCTCGCGAGCGGGCTCGATAAGTGAAGCTCGAGCTCGTTTATTAAATGAGCTTGTTTTTAGGCTCGGGCTCGATTAAGCTCGGCTCGTTCGAGCTTTTTAATGAGCCGATCTCGAGCAGCTCGCGAGCAGCTCGGCTCGTTTGCACCCCTACTCACCACGCACCACTAGTTCACCACGGCTGCCGCCATTTCCACCTCTATCCGCCGCCAGCCACCTCCTGACCTCACTCGGCCACTCCACCTCCGGCCTCTCTTTTTTCCGGTAAGATTTGTTGTATTTAGGGATTTAGGGTTATGCTTAAATTGGAATTAATTTGGGATTTAGGATTTATGTTTAAATTGGAATTGATTAGGTATTTAGGATTATGTTTAAATTGGAATTAACTAGGGATTTAGCCTTAGTTTTATGTGTAAATTGGCATTGATACTAGGTTTTTGGTTCAAATTTTGTTTAGGGAACTTTAAAGATGAGTAAACAACATCTTATTAGCAACCTTTTTAAACGTCAAAGAAAAGAAAATGATTACATCGGTTTATCACTAAATTTAAATATTCCAACTTTAAGTTCAAACATGTGCAACTCTTTTATTTTCTTATTTAATTAAATATTATGTTTATCAATATTTTTATCGAGTGAACTTTAAAACTACTCATTAACATTATGTATTTGATCTGATCGAAAATATCAATAAAATCATTGTATTAGTAAGTTAAAAAGTTTGAATAATTTTATAATATCATTAAACAAACAAGTTTAGGTTATTTTAATGCGTCCATTATAAACCAACTTGTTTTGATCCGCCATTGCAAATGGATTAACTGGGCGTTGGTACGCTTGTAACACGAAGCCGAGCCTGGGACGCGCTAAATGCGTAACCAAAAACCTGCACTAGCAAAGCGCGTTACTGAACTTTCGCGTAATCAGGCCCTGTAAACACAAACCAGTTAAAAAAAACTTTCTTAATATACGGTTAAAAATTTTTTTTACGCTACCCCTGAAATTAGTTTCTAGATCCGCCACTGCTGTCGGGTCGGTTTTTGCTGCTGGGTTGTTGATGTAGAGACCTGAGAGATTTGCGGGTCTTTTATTTTGTGGTTCCGATTGTTTTTTTTTTCTTTTCAATCCATCGGTTACAAGTTAGTCATCCATAAATGCTTTTCTTTTACATTCAATATGCTGCAAGTATCACCTGATATTGGTGTGCATACCAAGTGTTTGATGAAATGCCTCACTGGGATTTGTTTCAATTTACTTTTTTGTACTTTGAATTGCTATGTATTTGAGATTGCTACTTTATTATGATACAATTAATAATCATACATACATATACATATACATATACATATACATATACATATACATATACATATACATATACATATACATATACATTTGCTTTTTGTAAAAAAGAAAACTATACGAGAATCTTTCAAAGCTTCTGCATATTTCGTTAGCTCGGATTTATGTCCACCCGATGAATTCGACCTATGACAACGACCACTGCCATTGTCACCACTTGCAACGGACTCAAAATGTTTATAAAAGTTTGGATCACTATGGCTGTGAGTTAATATTTTTGACTACCCTAATGGTAATTTAAATTCATGAATGGAAACTTTTTCTTTCTCAATGACTCGGATCACATACACTTCATCCGACCATTAGATTTGTTGCAGGAAGTTTTACAAGTCACTATCTCACCTTTTTACATTAAAAGAAAATAATACTCCATAACATTTAAGTCTTTAGGAAAATAAAACAAAGTATGAAGCTGAATTATGGGCATTGGTAGTTGCACATGTCAGTTGATATAAATATGTCATGAAAATGGAGATCATATGCAATGCAAATGATCTATTAAAATTCGAGTTAAGTTAGATCTGTTTTGTCAGTTTGCTGCTGATAATTTGTTGAAACGTACCAAAACGTGCTGAATTGCAGCAAAACTGGTCAAAAACGAGCTGAAACGAGCAATTTAAATGCTGAAACGAGATGAAACCTGCCAAAACATGCTGAAATACACTATTTTACTGCTAAAACGCGCTGAAACGAACTTAAAACTTGCTGAAACGTGCCGAAACTGCTGTTTTTGCTGATAAACGTGCTTAACCGTGTGAAAACGTGCTGAAACGAGCAGTTTTAAGTGTTGAAGCGTGTTTAAAAATGCTGAAATACACTATTTTTCTGCTGAAACGCCCTTAAACAAACTTAAAACTTGCTGAAACGCGCCGAAAATGCTGTTTTTGCTGATAAACATGCCGAACCGTGTTAAAACGTGCTGAAACAAGCAGTTTTAAGTGCTGAAACGTGTTTAAAAGTGTTGAAATACACTATTTTTGTGCTGAAAATTGCTGAAACAAGCCGTTTAACGCACTAAAACGTACCGAACTGCTGAAACAAACTGTTATATAAGATGCGGTTTGCTGTTACCGTGCTGATTTTTAGTTGGGAATTGGTTCCAAGTTCTGTTGGCTTATTATGATATTGTTTCTTTAAATCTGCTGCAAGTTATGTAATTCTCCATTATGATGATGAATATATTGCTGTAATGCGTGTACATGTTTACGAGTCTGGTTTTGGATTCAAAACAAAATAAAACAAGTTAATACAAAAAATAAAATAAACTCCTGTAACACGGGGCCTAAGAGCATTCTCATTCCAACCAATAAAACACCCCCTATCTTTAAAATTTAGAAAAATTAGTTAATAATTCACTCCATCCCCTTCCCTATCCTCCTTATACACCAACTCTAAAATATGAAAATATGCTACAGTAGCTTTTCATATATAAAAATGTATTCTAGCATCCCATCTCAACAAAATCAACAAAGTCCACTTTCACCCGCCCACCTCATCTTTTTTCCCGCTCATCTTTCTAAGATTCATCTACCATCTTTAAGCAAATAGAAGGCAATTAATTCCCTTTGAAGAAAATCATCGGCCCTCTCTGTTGTCTTCATTCCCTTTGAAGCAAATAGAACACCAAAATCAAAGAGTTCTTGTGCAAATCGAAGCAATTGATGTCCCTGTGTTCATCGATACAATCTGCAATAGGTACTTTTCTCTCTTTATCTCTCAATTTAGTTATGTTTGTTATGTTTTAAAAGGTATCTTAAGATCTATGTAATAGTCTGCAAAATATGCACAACATAAAATCTAGAACCGTCACATAAGTTACTGAAACACAAAATATGAGGTTTTACTAAGATTCTAGCTATTGCATGATAAACAAATAGAACCATTCTAATAGGGCTATGTTTTTTAATCATACTCCCAGCTACCGAACCTGACCCGATGTGACCCGATTCCCGATTAAATGAAACCCAAAAGACCTGACCCGGAAAAGAAAAGCCTTTAACCTGAGATAAGAAGAGTGTGTCTTGACTTGATTACTTCAATAACACAATTAGCATAATTATTGTTAACTTAGTTATTCATTCAGAGTAGTAACTTGATTTAAACCGAATTATTAGTAGATATGTAATATTCGTTCCTTTTTGAACCTGAAAACCCAACCATTTTAAAATTTTCGGTTTTGTTTATACATATATATATATATATATATATATATATATATATATATGTTTCTCAAGTTCGTTTCATGTATTTATGTGACATTCGTTAATTGTCATTAGAATTTGTACCCGTATTCGTTAAACCGACTCGCTGCATCGTTCAACGTATTCTTGTTCGTCACTCATAATATTTCCGATTATTTCGGTCTATCGTTCGTTCATTTTCTATTTGTTTTATTCAATTAACAAAACTCTGGGATTAAACTGTTCATTAAAGCTTATAACAATTCGATTCGTAAACTATTCGAGTATAATATACTTTTATCCGAATGTTTAAACATTTATACATCTTCTAATACATATCAAAGTTCACGGTTTAAAACGTAATTTTATTTAAACTCTGTATTAAATCTTACATGAAACTACAAGGGTTGCTTGCGTAAATTAAATTTAAAATAAGATGTATATTTGGTTTTAAAACAAAAATGATACTAGAGGGGCCATAATTATAAAATCTATTTAAATTAATATATATTATACCCAGCCAACACCCCCCCTAATTACCCACGGTTTCCGACCTGGGTTCCAGCCACCGGAAACGGCGCCGGCACCATCAAATTACGCCCGTAAAACTCGTCTTTGACCAATCTAATCTATGTAACGACTTTAGACCATGATATTAAACTCTAACCAACTCGTTAATTGTATTATAACAACCTTATCAATCTCGTAAAGTTCGCCGGAAAATCCGGATAATCAAATTAATCTAATTAACGCGTACACGCTCCCTCTACTAGTATAAATAGGTGCTTTAGACCATATACAACTCGCTCACACCTCTTATTCTCTCTAATTATCTCTCAAATAACCATAATATTTCGGCCAAAGTCCGTCTCCGGCGAGGTCCCATTCTCTGTCAAATCTTGACGTTTTAAGGTAATTGAAATGTGTTTATTAATGTCGTTACAACAACAAACGAAACCCCTAAAGAAATTTTACCAAACAATGAACAGAAATCAACAATTGAAATTAGGGTTCTTGAGATGAAGAAGATGAATTCTGTTATTATATATATATATATATATATATATTGATTTTCTTACCTATAACGAATATAACACATAGCTCAGATAGTTAGTTCATTGATTTACAGAAAACAGACCCTGGTTTGAAACCCGGGTCACGCATATCTTTTTTTTATAAACTGTTTACATATTATTATTATTATTAATACTATTAATCAAAACCTGTTAGTATATATATATATATATATATATATATTTAAAACCAGAACCTAACGAATGTCTCACCCAGAGCAGTTGGATAACACACGGGCCTTACACCACCAAGACCCGGGTTTCAAACCCGGGTCAATCATACTATTTTTTTTATTTATTATTTTTTTCTGTTTCTTATAATTAGTTAATTAATCATTTTTAATCAATTAAAAATCAAAATAAATTTATAAAAACCTTTTTAAGTTAAATAAAAATTATGTAAATTAACTATAAAATATATCTCACCATTTTACATTTAAAAACCAAGTTTCCCATTTTCGTAAACCATTATTAAAAATCGTTTATTAAACGTAACGTGAACCTTAATTTTTCTAAAAATCGTTTCGTCAATGCAATAATTATAATTATGACTTATAAATAATAGTTCAAGCTTTTCGAAGGTGTAAACTTCATATTCTCGCCATTAAAATACTTAAATCGTATTAATAACCAAGTTGTCGTTAAAGCATAAATAATAATATTATAATATATATATATATATATATATAATATAAAATATTCCTTGCAAGTTATAGAATAACACAATCCTGTACGATTATCGATTAAATCTCGTTTTTACCTAATCTAGTTAGTACGGATCGCTCGTTTCGGCTTTCTTGACGCATTCGGTTGTTTGCCATCTTCAACACTTTTGAGTTCTCCTTATTTATCGATTTCCTAAGGTGAGTTTCTCACAACCCCTTTTTAAACGTTTTCATATTTTGGGGTAGCATATGTATCCTACAAAAATTCAAGTATTACGATTTCGATTACAAACTACAATTCACTAAATGGACTTGTGTGTTACTTGATTACTTGCTCGAATTTACTTGCACGTGGTAGCCTCAATAAGTATGATCATACTGTTGGACCCGGTATACCCAAGACACATATTATTATTGATGTGACTAGTACGTCATGATCCAAGTCGGGTCATATACAATAACAAGCTAGACAAACACCAATAATATTTGTTTATTTATGATATGATCATAACAAATGAATATTAACACTTGAGTTATTTGGAAAGGGGTTTCCAAATAAAATGTACTTGTGAAATAAATAAATCATATGGGTGATTTATACTTTGAGAGAAAGCATTCCATATTGTTGTTTAAGAGGGTTAAGTAACAATATATTAAGCATGTTACCTATAATGTGTTATTATTGTGTATGACACAATATAAGTGTGTATAACACAAAGCATTGTGTATGACACAATGCAAGGTACATATATATATGGAAAGTATGAAAAATAATAAAAACAAGAAAGGAAGGAGGTTGGCCGCCCCCCCCCCCCCCCTCTCTCCCTCTTCTCTTATTTTATTATTTAATCTAACTTAGTGGGTACATGCAAGAGGGTTGATTGGTTGCATTGGGTGGTGCCTTTCATAACTCTTTCATCTCTCTCTATCTCTCACAAATAATAGACTACACAAGACACAAAACACTCTCAACTCTTCCTTTTCTCTTTTGGGTTTTTGGCCAAAGGAAGGAGCAAAGGAAGGGGTGCTTTCAAGTGTGAAATCCTAGATAATCAAGGTGTATTGTCGGAGGCTTGGGGTATGCAAGTTTGAGGAACTTCCTATTGAAGTTCTTTTCTCCTTACCATCCTCTCCTTCACCCGGATTTGTCATCTTGAAAGGTAGTCTTGATATGCGTGGACTTATAGTGACATGCATGTGTTTGATAGTATGTATTCGTATTTGGATCTGGGCTTAGGTTTTGCATGTGCATAATTGGTCTTATACACTATAAACTAACAAGATTTAAAACAAATTTCCGCTGCGTTTTTCATAAAATTGGGATTTTATGATTTTGATAATCTTGTTAAAACCTAACAATGGTATCAGAGAGCCGCTTATACAGATGCATGCTTCATTAGACCCAAAGATTTTCGGGTTTATGGTGGGGTTTTACCATATGGCCGAAAATTTTGGGGGTTTTGGTTACCCCATGGTTTTTCAAGATTATACTTTACATGCATGTGGTAATCATGAAAAACTATGTCATTTGGATGATTGATTGTGTTGTTTGGACAAAACCCAAAACTTTCGGTTTTGTCAAGTTTGGGCCGAAAGTTTTAGGGAAAGGAGAACCATTTTTGGGTCATTGTGTTATTGCATATTTGGATGCGTAATAGATGTTCATAGCCTAGCCATGGCCTTGTGTTTGGTTGAATGCTTGTGTTGTGTTATTTATTCATTCGATATGGTTGTAATTTATTTGGGTTGTGTAATCTATTTATTCATTTCAATTGGCTTGTTATAATAAGTAGATTAGGTGCATTTCTTTTACTAGAAAAAAAAATGTATTAGGATATATTTTTTATAAAATAAGATGCAAGGAAGGAAACCCAAATAAAATGATGGAGACTACAACATGGGGGTGAACACTTGGAGCATTTGGATGCGGGATCAAGTGGGAGTTCACCGACACAAGCTCATGTCCTTTTGGGTCCCTTAGGAGAGACTTTTTGACACACTTGCCTTCGGTCAACAAGTGTGGTCAATATTAGGAGGCTATGGTTATGAACTTGTGGTTGTATGTTTTATGCTTGCATGGTTGATTTACTTTTGTTTGTGTTATTGCAATGTGGTTTGCTAACAACTTAAAATCAACAACTAGCATAAAATTGGTTCCTTAGAAATCATTAGGTAATAAAATTGGTATTATTAAAGGCTAATGATTTCACAATAAAATGGGGTTTTATTAATAGGAACTTTGAAAATGGGTTTTTCAACTAAGTACCATACATTTGAATGTGTAAGACCCCAAATCCTGGGAATCCTACAGTTGGAATTCATACAAAATGTTTAGAAAAATACTTAACCCAAAAACAGTTTATTACATTAAAATGACCAATTCAGAGTATAATTCAGCGGAAATTCATAATTAATAAAACAAGTTCCCGAAAACCCGGGAATTATGCACAAAACCAAATTGAATTGTATTTAATAAAACATTAAAATAAAAATGTTTATTATTATTAAAACTCCCGACTAAGCATGCCCTTCACCGTCCAAGTAGCTCCGTGCACGTCCAAGCGGTATTGCATCCATCTCCTAACCTGAAACTCACACTAACATGAACACAAAGTCAGCTTGAGCTGAGTGAGTTCAAGTTTTAATAAATGACATCTATAATAATAATAATCATAATAGTCATCCCGAGAGTTTTAAAATAAACGGGATATAATGGTTAGGCCAAATAAACGGGATATAACAGTTAGGCCATCATCAACAATAAGAAATCTTCCTTATAAAAGTGTATAAACATCTTTATAATTATATATAAACATCCTTATAGTTATATATAAACATCCTTATAATTATATGTAAACATCCTTATAATTATATCCCTACATATATATCATCCAAGTAATAACATTAGGGTCGAGCACACATATAACCCAAACACGTAACATCTCATCCAAGTAATAACATCATGGTCGAGCACACGTACAACCCAAACACGTAACATCTCATCCAACGTATGCAAACACAAAGTAGGCATACGTAACATCCGTAGTCGATAACGACTACTAAACATCGCAAAATATTAGCCATACAATAATACATACATACATACATACGATAATATCATCTCAAGACCTACCCTAAACAAGTAAGCCCATCCAAAATAATTTAAACAATTCATCAAGCAAAATCGCTTAGGTGTGAATGCTAGCCCAAAATCTTTAAATGAGTAAAAAGGGGCATCATGAACTCACCTAACACAAGGCACGAGTTCACCACGAGCTAGAGAACCCTATGTATTCCCAAAACTCAAATACCTTTCAGTTTAGATTCAAACATTACTAATGACATCAAAAGGACTTGAACCCTGGCAAGCCAGAGTCATCCCTCATATCTCCCATATAAATTGGTGATAGTGAGGTTTGAACCCCCTACCTCTCACTAGTAAAGTGAGTGCTCTACCATTGAGCCACATCCAATTTATATGGGAGATATGAGGGATGACTCTGGCTTGCCAGGGTTCGAGTCCTTTTGATGTCATTAGTAATGTTTGAATGTAAACCGACAGGTGTTTGAGTTTTGGGAATACTTAGGGTTCTCTAGCTCATGGTGAACTCGTGCCTTGTGTTAGGTGAGTTCATGATGCCCCTTTTTACTCATTTAAAGATTTTGGGCTAGCATGCACACCTAAGCGATTTTGCTTGATGAATTGTTTAAATTATTTTGGATGGGCTTACTTGTTTAGGGTAGGCCTTGAGATGATATTATCGTATGTATGTATGTATGTATGTATTATTGTATGGCCAATATTTGGCGATATTTAGTAGTCGTTATCGACTACGGATGTTACGTATGCCTACTTTGTGTTTGCATACGTTGGATGAGATGTTACGTGTTTGGGTTGTACGTGTGCTTGACCCGGATGTTATTACTTGGATGAGATGTTACGTGTTTGGGTTGTACGTGTGCTCGACCCTGATGTTATTACTTGGATGATATATATGTAGGGATATAATTATAAGGATGCTTATATATAATTATAAGGATGTTTATATATAATTATAAAGATGTTTATACACTTTTATAAGGAAGATTTCTTATTGTTGATGATGGCCTAACTGTTATATCCCGTTTATTTGGCCTAACCATTATATCCCGTTTATTTTAAAACTCTCGGGATGACTATTATGATTATTATTATAGATGTCATTTATTAAAATTTGAACTCACTCAGCTCAAGCTGACTTTGTGTTCATGTTAGTGCGAGTTTCATGTTAGGAGATGGATGCAATACCGCTTGGACGTGCACGGAGCTACTTGGACGGTGAAGGGCATGCTTAGTCGGGAGTTTTAATAATAATAAACAATTTTCTTTTAACGTTTTATTAAATACAATTCAATTTGGTTTTGTGCATAATTCCTGGGTTTTCGGGAATTTGTTTTATTAATTATGACTTCCCGCTGAATTATACTCTGAATTGGTCATTTTAATGTAATAAACTGTTTTTGGGTTAACTATTTTTCTAAACATTTTGTATGAATACCAACTGTAGGATTCCCGGGATTTGGAGTCTTACAAGTGGTATCAGAGCCACTCTTGTGCCGTTCGGGATGGTGGGGCAAACCTCATCAGAGACGGTGAGTCCCTAGGGGTGTCGCGAGGTACACCTTAGAAGAATCCCACATCCTAGATTGGATGGTGGGGCAAACCTCATCGAGGACGATGAGTCCAAAGGGGGGGGGGGGTGTTTGTAACACCCTAGGCAAACCCCACATCGGTCGTGGACAAGAGAGATCCTTGGTTCATAAGTGAATGTCCTGCCTCTTAAATCACCAACGCGTTTTGGGCTTAATGGTAGTGGACGGGAGGAGAGCTCCACAGTTAAGCGTGCTCAGGTGGGAGTAGTAGCAGGATGGGTGACCTCCTGGGAAGTCTCCACCTGGGCAACCAAAAACAAATCCGTGAGCTCTTCGTGGGCAAAGCGGACATTATTGGTGGTGCGAGAGGCTGGATGTTACAGAATGCATGCAAATGAAAGGTACATAAAAAGTTTTTCAATCTAGAATTTAGAAAACTAAAAAACCCTTTTATGAAATAAGTTGAACACCATCCTTTTATACAACACTCGAATCACTTGGGAACTCGATGTGGAATAAAGGTCACCTAATCGCATTGGAGGAAACTTGTGAGTTTGAGGTGGGTTTACCATATTTATGGGATAAAGGTTACCTAACCGCTTGTATGTGTAAACTCATATGTGTGTATAAGTAGGACGACTTAAATTGGAAACCATGTGAATAGGGTCACCGAAGCATGGCGTACAATGGTGTTGATGGGATTAAACATGCCGACTAAACATAAGATGTTTATCCGATCCCATAAAACTAGAAGTTGCAAAGGGTTGCAATTGTCAAACGTTGACTACCTTGTTAATTTAAATAGTAGGATAAAGGTCACCTAACTACTATTTGAATGTAACGTTGGATTCTAGATTTTAATCATTAATTGTCTTGGACACATAAAGGGTATTAACGATTAAAATTATTGATATCGAAAATACTAAAATTGAGCTTTGTTATATTTTTAGATGGCCGCAATCAACAATCCACCTAACGTTATTATACCACCCGTTAATAACCTATCACTAAGATCTATTCTCGATAAGGATCGTCTAAACTATACCAACTTTATGGATTGGTATCGAAACTTGAGAATCGTTCTCAAGCAAGAAAAGAAATACTACGTATTAGAGGATCCTATTCCCGATGAACCTAGTGTTGATGATGTCCAGGACCATAACGATTGGGTTAAGCGCAATGAGGATTCGGTGCAAGTTTCTTGCCTCATGTTGGGAACTATGATTCTCGAGATTCAAAAGGATTTTGAACTTCAAGGGGCAAACGACATGATCACCCAACTTAAGGAAATGTTCCTTACACAAGCTAGGGTGGAACGCTTCGAAACAGTTCGAGCGCTTCATGCATGTCGTATGGAAGAAACCCAATCGGTCTCATCTTATGTACTTAAGATGAAAAGCCACATTGATCGTCTTGAGCACCTTAATTGTCCTGTCTCAAAGGAGTTAGCCACAGATTTGATCCTAAATGGGCTAACAAAGAGGTTTGAGACATTTGTTATGAGTTATAACATGAATGGGTGGGACAAGAGAATTGGTGAGCTTCACGTAATGCTCAAGACGGCCGAGACGGGAATGGGTAAAAAGGTTTTACCCGTTCTCACGATCAACGAGGGAGGCAATAGGAAGAGGCATCACCCGGAACCTAAGGCAAAGGTTGCCAAAGGCAAGGGAAAACACATGGGTAAGTTCAAGGGAAAGGATAAAGTGGAACCACCCAAACCAATGAAGCTAAAGGTTAGCTTGGAGGATCCATGCTTTGGATGTAGGGAGATTGGGCATTGGATGAGGAATTGTCCAACCCGTCTCAAAGTGTTGAAAGCTAAGAGGGATGCGGGGCAAACCTCGGGTACCACTTTCGTGATTCATGTAGATCTTAATATTATTTCCTCTAACACATGGGTATTGGATACCGGATGTGGAACTCATATTTGCAATTTATTGCAGGGGTTCAAGGGAAATGAAGGATTTAAGAAAGGAGATATTAGTCTCTTCATGGGCAACGGAGCAAAGGTTGTTGTCGAAGCCCGAGGAGACTACACATTGAAGCTTCCAAATGGTTTGGAAGTTATTTTGAAAGATGTTTTGTATGCTCCTAATTTGACTAGGAACATTATCTCTGTTTCTTTGTTAAGACAATGTGGTTTTGATTTTATGTTTGTAGACAATGGTATTCGTGTTTTCATGAATAATGTCTTTTATTTTAAAGCAATGCCGTCTAATGGCATTTATGAATTAGTTCATGATAACACATCCTTTGATAACATGTTGTACCAATCAAGCACCAAGAAACTCAAAATGGATTTGAGTAAGATTTATCTTTTGCATTGTCGCCTTGGTCGTATAAACAAAGATCACATACATACACTTTAAAAGAATGGTCTTTTGGAATCAAGTGAAGATGATTCATTTGATAAGTGTGAGTCTTGTTTACTAGGAAAGATGACCGAGGACCCCTTTAGTGGAACAAACGAAAAGGCAAAAGACTTATTAGGTATCATACATTCAGATGTATGTGGTCCTTTTAAGGCAACGACAAGGAATGGTGAATGATACTTCATTACCTTTATCGACGACTATAGTCGTTATGGGTATGTGTACTTGCTAAGACACAAAGATGAAGCCTTTGAAACGTTCAAAGTCTTCCAAAATGAAGTACAAAATCAACTCGATAAAACCATCAAAGTACTTCGTTCGGATAAAGGAGGTGAATACCTAAGTGATGCTTTCCAAGTTTATCTTAGAAGTTGTGGGATCATCTCACAACTTACTCCACCCGGAACACCACAACACAATGGTGTGTCCGAAAGGAGGAATCGAACTCTATTGGATATGGTTCGATCTATGATGGCTAGAAGCACATTGCCTATATCATTTTGGGTTTCGCTTCGCTCTCCGCGGCCCGTATTCTAAATATGGCCCCAACCAAGAAAGTGGACAAAACACCTTTTGAAATATGGAATGGAAGGGCTCCATCATTATCATATTTAAAGGTATGGGGTTGTGAGGCTTATGTCAAGAACAACACCAAAAACAAACTTGAAAGTCGATCCATTAAGTGTATCTTTGTAAGATATCCCAAGGACTCTATGGGATATTATTTATACAACCCAACCGAGCAAAAGGTGTTCGTTGCTCGAAAGGCCGAGTTCATGGAAACTAAGTTCCTTATGGAAGGTACTAGTAGAACGATGGAACTCGAGGAGGATCGAGAACCACAAGCCGATACACGTTTGGTTGACACTAGCAATCAACAAGAGGGTGTTGAGAATGATCAAATGGTTGATCAAGACACACAAAACGTTCGCAAATCCGGTAGAATTAGTCATCCACTCGAAAGATATGGATTTTTAATGGATGGATGCTATGTGGTAGATTCGGATGAACCCACCACATACCGTGATGCAATGTCACAATCCGATTGTGAAAAATGGCTTGAAGCCATGAACGTTGAGATGCAATCCATGCATGACAACCAAGTATGGGATTTGGTTGTACCACCTCTTAATTCCAAACCGGTTGGAAGTAAGTGGGTTTTCAAGAAGAAAACCGATATGCATGGAAACTTGGATACTTATAAAGGAGACTTGTAGAAAAAGGTTTCACTCAAACTCAAGGGGTTGACTATGATGAAACTTTTTCTCCCGTAACAATGCTAAAGTCTATTAGGATTTTTTTTGCCTTAGCCGCACATTATGACTATAAGATATGGCAAATGGACGTCAAAACCGCTTTCCTAAATGGGCATCTTGAGGAAGATGTCTGTATGGTTCATCCCAAAGGTTTTTTTGATCCACAACATCCTAACAAAGTATGCAGGTTAAAGAAATCAATCTATGGATTGAAACAAGCATTTAGAAGTTGGAATCACCGTTTTGATGAAGAAGTTAAGAAATTTGGATTCATCAATAATGGTGAAGAAGCTTGTGTGTATAAGAAAGCTAGTAGGAGCATCATTACCTTCTTAGTATTGTATGTTGATGACATACTACTATTTGGGAATGACATTCCAACCATGGAGGGTGTAAAAGCATGGCTTGGAAGTTGTTTTTCAATCAAGGATCTTGGTGAAGCCGCCTATATTTTGGGAATAAAGATCTATAGGGATAGATCAAGGTGGTTGATAGGTTTAAACCAAAGTGCATACATTGACAAAATCTTGAAGAGGTTCAAGATGGAGAACTCTAAGAAAGGTTTGGTACCTATTCAAAGAGGAACGATATTGAGTGCGTCTAAATGTCCAAGCTCGAAGGATGAGCAAGAGAAAATGAATGGAATCCCATACGCATCGGCTATTGGATCCATCATGCATGCAATGATATGCACTAGACCGGATGTATCATGCGCTTTAAGCATGACAAGTAGATTCCAACATAATCCGGGAAGTAGCCATTGGATGGCGGTTAAAAGTATATTGAAATACCTTAGAAGGACTAAGGACATGTTTCTAATATACGGTTCGGGTGAGGAGGAACTCGTTGTAAAGGGTTACACGGATGCGAGTTTCCAAACCGATCGAGATGATTCTTGATCACAATCGGGATATGTTTTCATTATGAATGGTGGGGCAGTCTCTTGGAAGAGCTCAAAACAAGATGTGGTAGCATTGTACACCACATAATCAGAATACATCGCCGCCTCATTGGCAGCTCAAGAAGCTGCGTGGATATGGAAATTCATTGCCGAGCCAGGGGTGGTCCGTACCCTTCAGGACCCTCTAGAGATCTTTTGTAACAACAAGGATTGCTCAAATCAAGGAACCTCGTACACATCAAAAGACGAGGCATATTGAGCGGAGGTTCAACTACATAAGGGATGAAGTTGAGAATGGAAAGATATGTATTCGCAAAGTTCACACTGATCAAAACATTGCGGATCCACTCACGAAGCTCCTTGAAAGGCCAAAGCATGAGGGTCATACTTGTGCCTTAGGACTTCGATATTATAGTGATTGGATATGATCGAATTTTGTATTTGGATATAGAAACAATTGTTATTTTGACTCATTCATATGATTATGGTTTATGATTATGACATTTTGAGTTATGTTCCATTTTAGCATGTTTAAATCCATGAATAAGTTACTTATTCTAAATGTCCGTAGTCGCTCATATTTGTGGGAACAAATATGAAGGTAAGACTATTATGAACTTGGATTGGTGGATATTCATAAGGTATGAATATAGAGCAAGGGTTGCTGCCAAGGTTCATAGATGTTTATGGGATATAAATATTGGACTGACTCGCTCTCAAATGTTACTACATGGAATCCTTGTGATTGATCATAAGTAAATTTGAGTAAAGGCGAATATCATAGTATCCTCCGACCTGAGATACATATTGGGTCTTGATATTCACCGAATATTATACTTTGACTTAGTTCTTCGCTGCTCTGAAACATGACAGTACATAAGTCTAAGATCAGGTATGGTACAAGGTGATTGTGAGAGACGTATGTAGTCAAGAGGGGATTTGTCCCTCTTATTCGTTGAGAGTAAGATGTCTAAGGCCTGCAAAGTTAAATCAACAGAGAATGATCACTATGTGTCTCTGGATTTGACATGACATCTGAGGCAAAAGGATAAATGATAGATTTACCTAAATCATTTCAAGTAAGGGACTTGAAGGGGATGATGTTATTGAATGGCACTTCGTCATGCGTATTAGGGGTAGTAAACCGTAGTTAGGCGGTATTTGCTACTTGCATCAATCTTCTATGTATCTTGTGCAAGTGGAAGATTGTTGGACTCGGTATGCCCAAGACACATATTATTATTGATGTGGCTAGTACGTCATGATCCAAGTCGGGTCATACCCAATAACAAGCTAGACAAACACCAATAATATTTGTTTATATATGATATGATCATAACAAATGAATATTAACACTTGAGTTATTTGGAAAGGGGTTTCCAAATAAAATGTACTTGTGAAATAAATAAATCATATGGGTGATTTATACTTTGAGAGAAAGCATTCCATATTGTTGTTTAAGAGGGTTAAGTAACAATATATTAAGCATGTTACCTATAATGTGTTATTATTGTGTATAACACAATATAAGTGTGTATAACACAAAGCATTGTGTATGACACAATGCAAGGTACATATATATATATGGAAAGTATGAAAAATAATAAAAACAAGAAAGGAAGGAGGTTGGCCGCCCCCCCCCCCCCTCTCTCCCTCTTCTCTTATTTTATTATTTAATCTAACTTAGTGGGTACATGCAAGAGGGTTGATTGGTTGCCTTCGGTGGTGCCTTTCATAACTCTTTCATCTCTCTCTATCTCTCACAAATAATAGACTACACAAGACACAAAACACTCTCAACTCTTCCTTTTCTCTCTTGGGTTTTTGGCCAAAGGAAGGAGCAAAGGAAGGGGTGCTTTCAATTGTGAAATCCTAGCTAATCAAGGTGTATTGTCGGAGGCTTGGGGTATGCAAGTTTGAGGAACTTCCTATTGAAGTTCTTTCCTTCTTACCATCCTCTCCTTCACCCGAATTTGTCATCTTGAAAGGTAGTCTTGACATGCGTGGACTTATAGTGACATGCATGTGTTTGATAGTATGTATTTCGTATTTGGATCCGGGCTTGGGTTTTGCATGTGTAAAATTGGTCTTATACACTATAAACTAACAAGATTTAAAACAAATTTCCGCTGCGTTTTTCATAAAATTGGGATTTTATGACTTTGATAATCTTGTTAAAACCCAACACATACGCCCCCCTTTGCACTCAGGTCCATTGTATCGACTGGTAAAAGGCCTCATTATTCGAGTACGTTGGTTGTTACCAACTGGAAAGGACCTTACTTGCGCAATTACCCGAGTATGTTGGTTGATACCAACTGGAAAGGACTTTACTTGCTCATTTATCACTTGTCCATGAATTGTATGATTTTTACGTATTATATCAAACTGTGGGAATCTCACTAGCTATGTTCGTAGCTGACTTTATTTTATACATATGTTACAGGTGTAGAGATACGAGGATGAAAGTTAGAAGACACATAGCATGCCTATAGGATATTCAAAGAACAATGATTCATTTGTTTATTTATTTTTACAACTTGTATTAATTGATAAATTTTTGTTACATGAAGATTTAAATGAAATAATGTTATTATGGTCACCTAATAGTGTCACGTGTGTTTAAACAATCTGTACGTCATACTCAGGCGTTTCCGCTTTAGCCAGGGTGTTACAAGATAGAAATAGATGTTGGTCTTAATAAGGGTAGTAACTTTCATTGCCATAAAGTACTAATTATGATATGTTTTTTTTCTATATACAAATGTTAAAAAAAGAAAAAGAAAAAGAAAAGAGAAGACACAAACACACTAAAAAAACAGCTTACTATTGTATCAAAACACATGAAGCAAAGCAAATAAGCATTTTTAACAAGAAATGGTCGGATAACATTTTGATAACAAGCCAAATAAAAGTTATTTTTTTAACTCTAGTTTGTGTATATCTGAATCACTTTTCTTATTGTAGGTTCCGGGACGGATCGTACACGGGATGTCGCTATCTGCGCAGGTGCGGAATCCCTGCGTAGGTAGATACGAGCGTAGAATACGTATAAAACAAACACACGAGCAATAACCGAAACACGTTATATTGATAACCCGAACACGTGACACGAGGTCACTATTACAGACTCTGACTTGTAAACACGTAACTCTCGAACTAATCAACTGAAACGAACCCTAACCAACCTCGCAAACTCTCTCAACTGTTACGGTGAACAGTATATATAAACACGACAACTTCGCCTCAGGCGAAGTTGTCCATAACTTCGCTTGTTCAACAAGTTCGCCTGAGCGAACTTGTTAACAACTTCGCTTGTTCAACAAGTTCGCCTAAGCGAACTTGTTGACAACTTCGCTCGTTACATAAACATAAACATAATCAAAAACATAATTACATTACAGACTCGATTACAAACGTTAGACTATGAACTACTGACATACATGTACCAACAGACTCCCCCTTGGCAGTAGCTTCATATCTTGATCTTCAAAGCTTTTGTCTTGTAATCCTGTATCTTCATGCGTGCACTCCTTCTCTCACACACACCGTGACTACTCGCTGATATTTCCTTGCTTCATCCTTCCAAGCAGGAATATAGAATATCTTCTTCTCGTTGAGCATCTTCAGATCAGCTTTTGATAAGTTTACAAGATGCATCGGGTCGTATACCCTCAGCACTTCTTGTTCATCTTCGTCTTCCATCACGGCTTCAGCAGTCTGGCAATCAACGTACCACCATTTTAGATTCTTCAACACATCTTGAGGCATATTCTTTATTGGAACCTCCTTGATGCATCGGATCGGCTTGTACTTCATCACCATCCATGGCTTGCCATCTGCTCTCAATCCCCTCTCTTTATCTTCCACTAACTTCCCTGTATTCGGTAGACTCCCCCTCAGCTGTGGAAGCCCCAAGAGCTTGAGATGTTCTTGGCAGCTCACCACCTGCACCTTCTGGTGTATTGGGATCATCGTCTCGGTCTTCTCGACGCTTGGTCCTCAACTCATCTAATCTACAGCTCATCTCCCCCTGAGATGCCAAGAACCTTTCAAGACATCTATATACATTGCCTTTAAGAAATAAACGACATGATCAATTCTAAGTAACCAGTTAAAAAAAATCATAAAACTATCTAAGTACAAAAACTTAAAAAAAAATTTTAAAAAAAATTTTAAAGTATAAGGGATCAAATTTCAGTCTCGGTAGGGACTGCTACGTTTTAGAAAAGATCCAAACAGGAATCATACTAACTACGTGACTGTCACATAGATCCGTGTTTAGCTGTATTATGACATATAGAGACAGGTTGTAAGCAGGTATAACTTAAAGTGGTTTTCATCGTTTCTGTGATACGAGTTAGGTTCAATTAATCCTTAAAATTTAAGTGGGCAACAACTCAGAAATATTGATGCCTCCTATCTATCCTCAAAGCGTATTTGGCTTTCCCCAAGTCACCCCGAATTGACTTTGACCCATAGTGTCTGATTAAACATGTATGTACTCTTCTTCTGTTTCCCGTTCTTCTTCTTACTCAAGATAGTGAAGTCTTGATTTTATGATCACTAATATGTTACAATAACTCCAATTTTTTTTTTTTTTTTTTTTTTTTTTAAACAAAAATACTTATAGACTTCGGAGTAATAAACAACTGCAAGTCCCGAATCTGGATCACTGCAGTGTCTTGAAACGCTTTCTTCACGGGAATCAGAACACACATGGGCTCGTGTATGACTGGGTAATCGCTTTTCTGCCTATCATTCGAAAAGATATATATGAAGACACGCAAAACTCTTAAGGAGTTTCCACGTAAAATCAAGTAAAATTAGTTTGTATCACATCTACTTTTACGCACCATAAAAAGTTACCATGACATACAATGAGTGTCCTAAAGCCTTTTAAGCCTAATAACTTCACTAGTTAAGCACACACAATCAGTATATCTATCATTTTTAAAGGTTAGATCAATTTTCCGTTTAACATAGCTAACGAACTTCTTACGAAGTAACAGACTTGAAAAGTAATTTCATTTCCCAAAAAAAAAATTTGACTTCAGTCACCCCGATCACGTCAAAGTCTTCAGGTAAACGGCAATCCTGAAGATCCACTGGATCAAATGGACCGACCACATACAAGTATGTGTCCTTCTAACTATGTATGACCGACTAATTTTCAGCGACAGAAAGAAAACACATCATAACCGCCCCGGTCACTTTCAGTCGTCTGGTTAATGGCGACCCTCGTTCTCTACAAGTAGAAACGAGGACCAAAACATATCCGAGAATATGTCCATCAAACTGAGGTAACCGACTAATTTTAAGCAATAGTGACGTTTTTTTTTTTTTTTTTTTTTTTTTTTTTTTATCTCAACAACTTAATAAAACATGGTTACTCGGGATTGATCATCCCGTTCAGCTCAATAAGGTTTATGATGATTCGCCTCATTCTTCGTGAAGTGAACAGTATACTCCTTATCACAAATCTGCGACACACTCAGCAGATTGTGCTTCAGCTCTTCCACAAAGTTTACATTCTCAAGTGTCATCTTCCCATTGGACACCGTTCCTTTCCCAGTAATTCTTCCTCCACTTTCACCAGCAAAACTAACTCTGGCTCCCTGAACAGGTTTTAAGTCGTGCAACAAGTATTTGTTGCCCGTTACGTGCCGGGAACAGCCGCTATCTACAATCCAAAGACTGTGGGCAGCCCTGTTCAACTGTTCCTGCACAATAAAACAGAGAATTAGAATCTTGGGACCCAAGACCAATTGGTCTTGGATCGATACGTCCCGTACCCTGGCTTTCCAAAGTTAGCATCAGGATAATTCCTGTAAGTCCTGTTAGGAAATCTCCTTGAAGATTGAGTGTGATGCCTTCCAAACCTATGTGAATTGAAAGTGTTATATCTTGTGGTTTGGTTGAAAAACTGAGGTTTGTTTTTATGAAAACTTGAATTAGTTACATTTTGGCATTTTGAAAAGTTTTCATTTTTAGCAGTATCAAACTGATGCTTATTCTCAGTTTTATTTGGCCTCACACCTCTGTATCTCGGCGTCAGAGGGCAATCTGCAACAAGATGTCCTAATTTATTACATCTAAAGCAACACCTACTCTCCATTTTCTTTTCAAATGTTGGTTTGGATGTAGAGGCAGTGTTACCAGCCGTTCGTCTCACATAAGGTGGGACATACGGGTTGAGTGGAGTACTCTTTTTAGAAGATTTATTTTTATCTCCACCAGTGGGTAACACTACCTTCTCTTTCGTCTTACCTGATTCGGACAACTTATCCGAATCCGATGAGACTGGACTCGTAACAGAATTATTTACACTAGAAACAGGCGAACTCGTTTCGCCATTACTAACAGTTGGTTCTTTACATGTAACCTTGATTGGAACTGTCTGAGGAACTTCAAAATCCACAGATTTCTGAATACTAGGGTTGAAAGTGTAGTTGTGGTTATAAGGTGGTGGCACCTCGTGATAACCAATTCCTCCCCTCTTTGCAGAGGTACCTTGATCACTAACGAGGTGATCTAGAATAGCTGAGGAATTTCGGAACTGCTCGAGTTTTCGGTTCAGTTCCACCACTTTCACCTGGTGGTCAGCAATCTGCTTTTCTCGTTCAGCAATAAGTTTAGTCTTTTCTTCTAAAACCTCATAACTTAGGTCAATTACATCAATTTTTTCAGCAAGTTTAGTTTTTAAGCTTTTGACATCTTTTTCACATGCTTTTATTTTAACTTTGTAACTGTTTTCTCTTGCCTTAGTAAAATGATGATCTTCTTTAAGAGTTTTAAATTCAGCATCTAAACGAACATACTGATCAGTTATGGTAGCAAGTTGCTCAGACAAATTCTCACATTTTGTACAAACAGGTTTAGAACTTACCTCGGAGGGTTGACCATCGTTATCTGCCATGAAAGCTTTCTCCTTACCAGTAGCTTTCTCCTCTCCAGTCATCTTCTCACAATCTTCATTTTCTACCTTAGCCATATTCGCCTGCTCACCAGTTTCATTCGCATGCAGGTTCCAGTTGTATTCACCGGCTTCTCTAGACAACATGGCATTGACTTCTTTACTAATCCCAGTAGGCTGTGCAGACCGACCTTGACCCCGTTCAACTCTCTCGTTTCTGCATTCTTTAGCAAAGTGCCCATACTGTTGACAGTTATAGCACCTCACTTTAGACTTGTCGAATCCGGGCCTACCACCAACAAACTTTCTCCCCGTCTTATTCATGAAACGCTTGACTCGCCTCACTATCATGGCCATTTGCCATTGCAAATCCATCTCCTCCAGATCATCAGCATCGATCTGGTCATAATCCTCATCCAATACAGCAGGGTCCACAATCTTCCCTTGTATGTAGTTCTCATATGAAGCAATAAAAGATGCATAGACTGCAAACTGCTCTTCAGCAGATTTGACACTCATTGGCATCTTGGAATAGTTATTGCTTGAGGCACTGGGAGAGAAACTACTGTTGGATGTTTGAGGTTTCGAAGCACTTGAACCTCCAGCAACAAAGCAAACATCACCGTTCATGTTTACTGAAACGTTTCCTTCATGAGAAGAGTTAGAACCTGACTCTCCTTTGGAGTAGTAAGCAGCAGATTCAGGCTTCGAACTTGAGCCTGAGTTAAGTTTGGCACGATACATACCAGGGTCTTGAATCTGATCTGTTGGTGTCTCTTTACGAACCATATTAAGCTCAAAGGTTCTGAGCTTGTTTACTGCTGTCTCCAAATCATAATTAGGAAAGTCTCTGTCTTCCCTCATCAGAACTGTGTACATTTTCCACTTCGGTGGGAGAGCATCGAGAAGCTTTTCAACTATCTCCTCTTCTCTGTAAGCAATCGAATAGTTGTTTAGCTCTGTCATTAGATGATAATATCGAGTGATAATATCATCCAGAGATTCGTTCTTCAAATATTTGAAGACAGAGAACTGAGTCTTCAACAGTTTAATCTTCGAGGCACGAATACCCACGTTCCCTTCGAATCTATTTTCAAGAGCATCCCAAAGCTCTCGAGCCGATGTATACTTTCTGAAAGTATGAAGGATCTCCTGTGGAAGAGCCATAGTGATAGCTGCGTGAGCCTTGCTTTCGGCTTCGTACATCTTCTTTTCCTCTTCCTCCATCTTGCTGTACTTCTTTATCACATCCCGACCTTCGTATTCCATGGTCGGTGGAATATATCCATCCTGGATGCACACCCACATCTTTGCATCCTGGTATTTAATATACTGAATAAACCGATCCTTCCAAGCAACAAAGTCGGTTCCTTTTAACAGCCTTAGGGCCTTAGTGGCTGACCCCGCTTCGACTTCCATTTTCACCAAATCAGAGATGTTAATTTGCGCATCTTCTCAAAAACCCGAAAAATTCAAAAATTTGTCCAAACAGTACTAAAGGCGAAGTTAAGAATAACTTCGCTTAAGTGTTAACTTCGCTGGAAAAATTCTTAAATTCGTGTGACTCGGCGAAGTTGAGAATAACTTCGCTTATGGTAAGCGAACTTATCAGGTAAGCGAAGTTGAGGATAACTTCGCTTAGGTGAACTTAGCAGGTAAGCG
Source organism: Bidens hawaiensis (assembly GCF_021521415.1). NCBI lineage: Eukaryota > Viridiplantae > Streptophyta > Magnoliopsida > Asterales > Asteraceae > Bidens > Bidens hawaiensis. The sequence goes on from NW_027498035.1 coordinate 180,842, forward strand.
AAGTTGAGGATAACTTCGCTTAGGCGAACTTATGAGGCAGGCGAAGTTGTGAATAAGTTCGCTTAACCTTATATCTTCGCCGAAACCCTACTTTCAGTGACGGCAACTTCGCCTGAAGAACAGTAACTTCGCCCGATGAACACTGAAAATATTCAGATCTGTTGTCGACGATTCTGCAGTTTCCGGTCGTTGTAAAGGCTTGAAAATGACTGTATATAGTGATTAGAACTCAATACGAACAAAAACTCGTCCCGTGAATAGGTCAAACGAGACGTTTTCTACACCTGCGTGAAATCCCGAACCTCACAATCGAGCCGATGGCTCTGATACCAATTGAAGGTTCCTGGACGGATCGTACACGGGATGTCGCTATCTGCGCAGGTGCGGAATCCCTGCGTAGGTAGATACGAGCGTAGAATACGTATAAAACAAACACACGAGCAATAACCGAAACACGTTATATTGATAACCCGAACACGTGACACGAGGTCACTATTACAGACTCTGACTTGTAAACACGTAACTCTCGAACTAATCAACTGAAACGAACCCTAACCAACCTCGCGAACTCTCTCAACTGTTACGGTGAACAGTATATATAAACACGACAACTTCGCCTCAGGCGAAGTTGTCCATAACTTCGCTTGTTCAACAAGTTCGCCTGAGCGAACTTGTTAACAACTTCGCTTGTTCAACAAGTTCGCCTAAGCGAACTTGTTGACAACTTCGCTCGTTACATAAACATAAACATAATCAAAAACATAATTACATTACAGACTCGATTACAAACGTTAGACTATGAACTACTGACATACATGTACCAACACTCATTATAATGGCTTATGTGTATTTTAACAAGTTGAATTAATTGCATGTTTGATCAAGTGGCTCGTACATTCTTTCGCAAATTGTTGACATACATGTCTTTTGAAGGTGATAGCGATGATGATCTTAATGACGATGTTGAAAGACAGCGTATTCACAAACATTGTAAGTTTATCCGACGTAATCGTATTCAAGGACACGAGCGTCTATATCTCCATTATTCTATAGAAAATCCAGTATATCATTCAGATCTATTTCGACGGAGATTTTGTATGCGCCGTTCTCTATTACTCCGTATTCTAAATGAGGTAGTGGCTCACGAGCCATACTTTGTCCAAAGAAGAGATAATGTCGGAAGACTCGGTTTATCTTCTATGCAGAAGATAGCTGCAACACTTAGAATGATGGCCTATGGGGTAACCGCAGATTTTATGGATGAAAGTATATGCATTGGTGAAAGAACCGTAATGGAGAGTCTTAAAAAATTTTGTGAGACAATAGTAAGTATATTTTCAGCTGAATATCTACGTTCACCAAACACCAGTGATATTAACTGATTGCTAGCTGCTGCGGATCAACAAGGATTCCCTGGAATGCTCGGAAGCATTGATTGCATGCATTGAAAGTGGAAAAATTGTCCCACAACTTGGAAAGGTATGTACTCTGGCCACATTTGTGAACCTACTATTATTTTAAAGGAGGTTGCCTCATATGATCTGTGGATATGGCATGCATTTTTTGGTATGCCTAGTTCACATAACGACATTAATGTGCTAGAGAGATCTTTTTTTTTCATGGAACTTGCGCAACGGCACGCTCCTCCTGTCAATTACACAATTAATGGTCACGAATATACCATGGGGTATTACCTTGTAGATGGTATTTATCCTAAGTGGCAAACTTTTATGAAGACGATTCCATCACCAAGAGGGAACAAGCATATACATTTTTCAAAAGCACAAGAATATGCTAGGAAAGATGTCGAACGAGCATTTGGTGTACTTCAACAACGATTTGCAATCATTCAAGGATCTTCATGAATGTTCAACGTGAGCGTGCTAATAAATATAACGAAAGCAAATGTTATTCTTCATAATATGATTGCTGAAGATGAATGTGATGATGGTGACGGTCTTAACATTGAGTATGATTAACTTGTTGATGATCTTCCCGAATTGTCGCGCACTCAAACATTTGAGTTTATGGACTTCATCCAACTTCGAGAAGATCTAACTGAACATCAATGGCTACTCTATTCCCAACAATAAATGATATCACGTTATATTTTATTATTTCGTGAATGTTATGAGTTAGAGTTATAAAATGTTTTGTGATGTCATTAGAATTATGTATGAAAAGAACTTGCTATATCTTATTAGCTCAACTTTTGTTTAAGTTTGCATCTATTTGGGCGTTGGCTTGTAATGGCATTACTAT